>NC_045744.1:31005295-31005441 GCF_008692095.1 Etheostoma spectabile
CGTTCCTTCACATTCACATGTCCTGGGTTGCACCACCTTTCACTCACATACAGTGCAACCCCCCCTCTATTCTTCTTACCGCTTTCTGTAACGTTCCTGTCCGCCCGAATGGTCAAAAAGCCGGGTACCGCCACACCATAGTCCGG
>NC_045744.1:31005451-31031442 GCF_008692095.1 Etheostoma spectabile
TGCAGCCATGTTTCAGTAAAACACAGTAAACTGCAATCACGGAACTCCCTGTGGTGAGGGAAAGGGTACTTTCACGAAATATTTCACATAATATTTTAAAAGTAGGCTACATGTTTTGTCTTTTTCTATCAGTTTCTGCAGAGAATCATTTAAGTATAGCTTTGTTGTTTTTAATGTTTTTAGAACCTTATGCTGATTAAATCACATAGGCCTATCCAAAAGATGTTGTGTTTTACTAGTGAATAATTAGTTTGCAGAACTCATGAACCATTGCAATGCGGTCATCTCTGCAGGCTTCTTTGCAATGCCAAAATCGCAACTGTACATATTTAATATGAGTTTTGTCACAACAATATATAATGATTTTGGCAGATAATGTAATACAAAAATGATAAATAAACAAGTAGGCTATACTTCTTTCAAAAAGAAAACAGGAAACAGGTGGTTGATTAGAAATTGCCTGCAGCTGCGCGTCATCCCAGTAGTGGCCAGTCACACACACTGCACTGCGAGAGAGGAGAAAAAGATAAAGCAGAGAAGAGGGAGAGGAAAAGAGAGCGAGACTCCAGAAAACCACAGTTTCTTTCCCACTAGTGAAATCGTGACAGACTCGCATCGGGCGGTGCCACCTAGAGGCCTCTGCATCGTGACAGGTGCTGCCCTGGTGACTGACTGAAAGGCACAAGACAAAAGCATTCATATGCCCTGGTATATTTCTATAGCAACTTTCAGCAAAAGACAATTTAAAGAGCAATTGAAAACTGTCTGAAAATACCACTATATACAGATACAAATACAATAATAAGAATTGTAGTGCAGTGTAAGAAATTAATATTTTTTTGATAAACAGGTTGTAGGCACAGGTTGGGAGGAGAGAGGTATGCGGCAGTTATAAGGTCTGAAGAGGTTATTTATACAGGAGAGAAGCCATTTGATTTGGTGGCAAAACCATTCACAGTGCTCATTTTCACTATTTTGTCATGTTTGACATCTGTGCATTTTTTTCACATTATGGTACGTAGTAAATTGAATGCAAGGTAAGTATAGAAGTCGTAATGAGCACTGTTCTGCTCATCTGACAGACATCTACAGCGTAAAATACAGCGTATGATAAAACATTGAACAGCTGATGCAGCTCTGCTGTACATCATATTTAACGGCTCCGAAGCAAAGATGTCTCATATTTGTTAAATGCCTGTGGGCACAACTCACTCCTTGAATCTCTCCCTTAACTACTTAGCTCAAATCTCCTCCTGTGGGCAGGACTAAGACGTGTGGAGAAAAATTAAGGGAGAGGAATCAGGAATGCCCAATTTGGTAATTTGGAGTTTTTCCTTATCTGAATGTTGTATGTTGACATACTGTATTGTAAAACCCCTGAGGGCAAATTAGTAATTTGTGATATTGGACTAAAAAAATTTTTAAACCTGTAAGTGACAGTGATCAGTGTGGTCCTGAATGACATTCAAACATCACAACTATCTTTTCTTTAATATTGACACAAGGTACTCCACACTGCTCACACTTCTATCCCACATGCTGCATGTATGTACTCAGTACATTTACATAATATCCCAATGAGGTATCTACACACAGAATGCTTGTTTATTCAAAGCGGTGCATTATGATCACACACACACACAGGCAGTATCATACTTGTGTTCTCTTTTACAACCCCAGTTCAAACCTTATCTCCCCCACACAGCTGTTGTCATTGGTGCAGCTAAAACAAAGACAAGCCTTTTAATTAAGAAAAGGCGTTGTGCTAACATCATCACGCCGCCTTACTGTTTGTTCCCAGCACTCTCTTGTCAGGAACAGGAACCTCAATAAAGATTAACCTGCAATGCCAGTCATGAGCCGTCTGTCTGTCTGTCTGTGTGTGTAGTTGAGAAATAAAAACTTGTGCTTTTCAAAAGGCTTTTTATTTATTATGTTTATTGAAAACAGGTGATGTGTGCGAGGCAAAGGACAAGGAGGTGAAAAATTAATGTAATAATACTTAATAAAAAAATGGATGAGTCACCTCTACCATTTCTATTAAGATTTCTACCATCAGAGAATAGTTGAGCTTGAGGCTTCTTTTCCAGATTCGACACTATGATGGACAAAGATTTCCGAGAAGAAGTAGGCTGCTGGTATGCTTCCACTCGAGGACAACACAACTGGACAGTCACTTTTGGACAAATGGAGGATTTTTTTAAAAGCCATGGATTGTCCCTGGAGTAAATCACACCTGACAGCTGACAGATGGTGTACACCTGCCATGATTGGAAAAAATAAGGGTCTGGTGAACAGAATAAAGACTGTCGCTCCTAAAACTAACGCACTCCATTGTATCATCCATCAAAGTGTACTGTGCGCAAAAACAAGTGGGGAGCTCAAACAGGTGATGGAAAAAACAATGAAAATTATTAACCACATCAGAGGAACTTCAAGCACGCAGCACCGCCTGTTCCGCAAATTCGTGCTGGAATTCCAGGCTTATCATGATGGCCTGTTACTCCACAATGACGTGCGCTGGCTGAGTAAGGGCAAAGCACTGGAGCGCTTCGTTGAACTCCGTGCCCAAGTACTGGATTTTTTAAAACAAAGTAAGTCCAAAGCGGCAGCTGACCATCTCCGCATCTTGCAAGACATGGGATACATGTGCAACGTTGCATTTTTAACAGACATTTTCTCCCATTTAAATACACTTAATCTACAGCTGCAAGGAAAAGATTTGATTTCGCCATAGCCCACTTAACGTTTTATTTGCTGTGCGAACAATATTTGTGACCTGTTTTGTTCTGGTTCCAGGCTATTTATTTACCATGCTATTTTAAATTGTGCCAGATCGTTTTTTCCTCCTTTTTTAGTCCTGAGGAGTTTGCTAGTTCCAAGCATGTTGTTGAGACTTTGAAATAAAAAACAAATGTTAAGTAAGGGCATGAGGAAAAGTTATGTTTTAAAAAAACTGTGTGAAACAATAAATACAAAACAGTGTAACGAGTCTGTCCTCATTTTGGGGTGTAGCCTAAATAGAGTCATAAATGGTGGTGATTACTGAGAAGAGACTCAGTTGTTGCTGCTTTAGTGCTTTATAGTGGTAGAATAGGCCTACTATTTTGTCTTGATCCTCACAATTTTGGAATCCAGTGCGGCCGGATTGAATGGCTTGGCGGGCCGCATCGGCCAGCGGGCCGCCAGTTGATGATCATGGTCTAGGGGGTCTGTAAACTATGTGGGCAAAAAAACTGCTCGAGACAGAACCCCCACTCTGAGTCTCTCGACCCCGTCATTATACATCTCCCAGACAAGCCATTAGACGACATCCACATCTGTCATCTATCTGCACATCATAATGTTCATCATCATTAAAATCTTTAACTAAAACATTGTTGGGGTGTGGTCGTTGATAGTGAAAGCATCATTCAGGAAATTATGTTATTGTTATTATTATTATTATGACATCTGTACCTCAGAGAAAATCCTCCTTGACTTTGAGCAGTGCCATTTTCACCCAGCCCTTATTACCCACCATGATTGTTGTTTCTGATGATGATGGTAATTCAAGCTTTAGCACTACTTGCACAAACACAGCGCTGTACAGTATGTAAACATGTACACTATGCAGTTCAGTGCTCCTTCAGCCGACGCGTCACTCTCTGATGAGGTTATACAGAGAGGCACACATGACGGACTGCTGTTTACAACAATTAATATGAAAGAGAGACATAGAGATGGGGGGGGGGGGGGGGTCAGAGGATGATCAGGATGCGAGTTTCTCATACCACCATCCTGAGCAGAGGAAATAAGGGAAATACTAAGCTTTTTCTCTGGGGGGATGAGCAGTGGAAGGAAAGACAAGGAGGAGAGAGGAATAAGCCCCTCTACATTGATGATACCTGTTATGTCAGTCGTATCAGTAAAATATTATAGAATACTGTAAGACAGAACACTACGAGGTTATGAGCACATTTGAGCATATCCCACAATGCAATGCGGTCATTCATTGCAATCACACAGCAAGCAAGCAGCTCTGTAACTACGATATTTTATATGTTTTTATTTTATACTTTTCTTATGCTCCCCGGTGGGGAAATTAAATTTATTTCACTCTGTTAGAACTGAAATACATATACACGCACAAATGGAGAGAGTCAGAGTGAGAGGGGCGGCAATGCACAGGCCGGCCAAAGCAGTTGAAAGGGTTCAAGAGCACTTGCAGTGCCCAGGAGGTGAACATGCACCTTCCAGTACCAGTCCACACATCCGTACTAGGGATGATCCGGAGTACCCGGCTCAAAACGAGTATCGGTATGGATAAAGCACTTTTGCCGAGTAAAGTATTATCCGAGTACTACGAGTCAATAGCCGTGCTCGGAGTGAATACATTCCTCAACTGGCCGCGCAGGTTCTGGACAGTCACGCGCGCCCCCCCCCCCCCCGCCTACACACACCACGGTCCTCACACACACACAGAACACGGAGCAATGCCGATCCTCTCCTCTCTCTCTCTCTCTCTCATCCCTCTTCGGCGGTCTTTCCTTGACGGTAAGAGGTTTCTGCGCTTCAGGGTTGTTTTAACTTCGTTGTAGGTACGATTATAGTAACAGTAGAAATTTTTCTGGTAAAAGTGGGTTTCAGACCATGCTGCTTGGTTTAAATGCAAACTCCCGTTGCGCCTGCCACGGAGATTTTTTTTTTTAATTGTCAGCTTGCCCCCGCCCCCTCTACTCTTTCTCTCTCTCTCTGTGTCTCCTATTACTCACCCACACACCACACACACAACATACTCGCGGCGCGGGAAATAAAAAAAAAAAAGAACCAAAAACAAAAAAAATACACTGATCATATAAAAAATTACAAAGTTAAAAAAGAAAAGTTATACGAGTATGAAAAACTCTTTTATTACATTTTACTTCAAATTGAAACGCCCATGGTGTTGTATATTGTTTGTTACCATGACTGCGTCGGGTTGTGGCTTGATGGCGCCGGGCGTGGCTGGTTCGCCGCTTGGCTCTACTGATGTTACGAGTTATACTGTTTTTATTGAGTATCATCAAGACCATGATCCTTGCGGGAGTATGGACTCGTACAGAGCTTTCGACATATCAAAGTTTTGCTGGATCTGTGTGAATATAACACAATATGGATCTTCAAAAGTCGCGTCCACTCTTACAGGGGACATACACAGAGCAACTGTCGCCTGAAGCCCAGCTCCTAGGAAACGGCGCAGAGGATTGTGCGCAGCGGCAAGGTAGTCCAGGCTGAAATCCGGGCTAGCACTCTCTCCTGATTTGGGTCGGTCCATGAGGTATCCATCAAGAATATGACGGCTGTTTTACCGGGGATATCGTCGGGGCATCTTTGCTCCTGCTGGCCAGCTTTGGTCCTGATTCGTCGGTCAATGGATGAGTGTCTTTGCTGTGCGCCAATTGAGGGCCGACCTCGGCTACGGGAGTGAACCCAGGCCATCTCCAGCCGTAAGACGGGTAGCTTCGGCAGCCAACCTCGATCCAGAGCTTCAAACTGAGGTGTGCGCTGTGTGAATGCAAGATCCGTGATGAAATAAGTCGTTTATTCTGAAGGACTGTGCGATTCGTACTATTCGCGATCAGGGATTAATATGGGTATCGAACATGATAATCTGTGTCCACACTGCTTTCGAACTTACCTCCAACGGTACTTTTACAAACCACAGCAGTACGACTGCGACGTGAGGAGGTATGCCCACAATATTAAAGAGTCGCTTACATTGTAAGCCATTGTAGCGATGGCTTTTACTCTCATTTGAGCTAAGTGCTTTGAATTGGACGTGCGCGTTAATCATGTTCTAATGCGGCAGAGTGATTATACGGCGACAAAGCATACTCATGACTTATTAAAACTGGTTTGTTCTGATTTTATTGCGGTTGTAAGGACAAATTCATGATAGATGAATGTGTGGTGATTTTAAAAGACACGTCTGTTGCCCTGTCAAATTGCTTGGCGAAAGAAGTTTTTGAGATTGATGATGGTTTTAATTTAACTCACATGTGGCGGATCCACACAAATTACATGGCCTTTATGGACTTGTACTGTCATATGGGCTGACTCATGAGAATGTATTAGGTATGATGCTGTTTTTTCGGATCATTGTCCTGTACATGTTTGATTTTGTTTTAAACGATTTAGTAAACCACCCGCTCACCGTGCGTCATGGCCGCACTTTAAGCCCGGACACCTCCAACTGTTTTCTATCGTGTTTGCTGCTCCATGTGAAGCGCTACAGCAGCTCGCTGCCTCAGAACACAGAGGCACCTGCTAACGTTGTTCGTCCCCTGTACTGACGGTCGTTGGACACTGTAGCTCCGTAAGAGCAATGCGACCTGACCAAAGCTGAGCAGGCACTGTGAAGCCACTGCGCGCGCCGAGCAGGCGGGATGAGTGTAGAAGGCCAGAGCGCCCGTGGGAAAAAGAGATGGGCCGAAGGTGTTTACAGATTTACAGGACAGCTGAGAGAAAATGCAAAAAATGATTACAGCTAAACAACACACAATATTGTTCAGACGTAGTGTCTCAAAATGCAACAATCCACGTGTTTTTTTAAACCTGGGGTCTGTGTTGAACCTCCACAATCACTCGCATTGAAATGGTACGTACTGTACTTGGAAAGTTTTTGGACTTGTTTTAACAGTTAAAGTTTCAAATATCCGATGCCAATTATCATCCATCCTTTTAAGCGTCTTACTTAAAAATGCATTCTAAGCATATTGTTGGGCGTTTGAAGCCAGTTCACTGCCGTCATCTTACAGGAGATATCAATAATTAAACCCTCCACATTTTCCCCCACAGACCGTCTTCCATACCTTTTAAGGAGGTATGGGAAACATGGCTTCATGTTGAGAGAAATTATAATAGTAGCCTGTCTTCTGGAAAGGTGCCTACTTTTGTAAAAAAGCAGTGAGTGAGCATGATTAAGAAAGCTGGGACTTGACTCTACACATGTTCTCAATTATAGCACTATTTCAAAGGTCCTTTTTTATCAAAAATCTTGGAAAAATGTCGTTAATGCAGCTACAGTTTTTTTGGAGGCACATGGCACTTTAGTATTTTTCAGTCAGGTTTAACGCATTTCATAGCAATGAGTCTTGCAATTTAAGGTTTTAATGACCTGTTTTTAATACACGGATTCTGGTGGATTCAGCCATTTAGTGGCTTTAGCATCTCACCTTGCTGCTTCTCGACACAGTGGACCCACACAATTCTCACTATCTCGCTTGGACAACTGTGTGTGGGAGTTAGGGGGACTGCTTTTAAAAGGTTCCAGTCATATTTTCAGGGAGATGCTGTCTTTGTTAAAATGGGGGAGCTCTTACCTCATCAACTGTGTCTCAAAACTGTGGAGTCCCCCAGGGAATCATTTGGTCCTATTCTTTTGACTGTACTACCCACTTGGAATAGTTTTTAAAAGCAGGCTTCTCCTACATCTTTAGCTGATTGATTAAAGTATATACCAATCAAAAAGCCAGGCAAGGCAGACCCTGAACCCTACTAAATGTTTACTGACTGTCAAGCGGTGGTTAGCCCAAAATCTTTGTAAAACTAACCATGAGAGTAAAACTGAGATCATGCCAGTTGGTCCACTCAATTCTATGATAACTTGGGCCCCTCAGGACTTTGGCATCCGGTTGTAAAATAACCTTGGGGTAAAAAATGCAGTGATTTAAACTTGACGAAACAAAAAATGCAGTTGTGAAATCTAGGTTTAGCATATCTCGTCTTTTAGCCAAAGTGTAAACGTTTGGTGTACGTTTTAACGAATTGACAAGCTATTACAGCTTTTAGTTTCTTACTCGTTAGACACTGTAAGCACTTCTACCGCGTTATAAGTCACAAAGCACTTTCACGCTTACAGTATGTCCAAAATCTGAGCGAGGCTGTCTTTTAACATGGAACCAAAATAGGAGCTCATATAGCTCACCCCCCAATTCTCGCCTCATGCAATGGCTCCTGTTTCGATTTTAGGATGATTTTAAGATTTTATTGTTTGTTTTTAAGCTGGTGAATGGACTGGCCCCAACATAACATTTTCATTAGACCTATCCAGATTTATAGGCCGGCGCGATCACTGAGGTCAGAGAGCCAGCTCCAGCTTGTGGTCCCAAAGACGAGACTTAAAATCGGGGGACAGGGCCTTTCTGTGGCTGGACCTAACTCTGGAACGCGCTGCCCCCCCATGTCCGAACGCCCCAACAGTTGAGGTTTTAAGTCTCGTCTTAAGAACATTTTATTCGTTGGCTTTTAACTCCATGTGAGTTGTGTGTCCTCTGATGGCTTACTGTTTTTGTATTTTAGTTAATGTAGTTATTTTATCTATTTGTTTAACTTTTTAAACCAGATGCTCTATTAGTTTTTACCATATTTAATTAATTGTTTTGTATGTTTGAGTTTCTGTGCAGCCTTGGTAATTTGTGTTGTAAAATGTGCTATACAAATAAAGTGGATTGGATGGATGACAACACCATTGATCTGAAGCTGATGCTGTCATGTAAATAGGTTTCTAATCAGCAATTTAAATATAAAATTTCTGATCAAACCATACAATTGTATGCTTATAATAACATACCGGTTAAAGCCCCGCCCATTCAAGACAAACCCAACCCACACTTCCGGGTTAAATATGACCAATCCGGGTTAGGCCCCCGCCCAGGCCGAGTACAGCTACGGATACAGATAATCATGTGGTAAACAGATACAGATAGAGATAAGCGTACCGTCATCCCTTACTCCGACTTTGGTACGTTCATGGACTTGAACCGCAACCTACCGGTTCCCAAAACCCAACTCCCAACCCATGGATGAGTACGTCACCAACCAAAATTGCTTCAGTTTACTATTACAAGTAATTTTTTCACCTTGATGGAGACAGAATAACCCTGGATCTGGGGCCAGTTTAGAAATCACTTGTTAAAAAAAATTTATGATACACACTTTTTCTCTGATTATTATTATAACTGTTTGCAGAAGAATACTATATTATACTGATCACTCTAAACAAGATAACCATGGAGCCATTGTCTGTCCTTGTGAAAGGCACAGGATGTTCTGGGGGCAGAGCAGGCAGAGGAGAATCCTAGACCGAATGAAATAAACTGACAACATCCACTTTGTACATTTAAGCGGCTGTAGGGAGCTTCCAGTTAGGCATTTTCTGTACTATTCTGTAGTGCGGAAACTGTCAACAAGGTTATTATAGTTTTGTATTTTTATTAGTTTTGATTTTGTTTTGACTTTTTTTTTCAAATTATGTTTAGTTTTAATATTTTTTTTAAGTTGGTTTGCTTGTTTATTTTTCATTTTTTGAAAATACTTAGTTTTAGTTTATTAGTTGTATTGTTAGTTTTAGTCTTTCTTTATAATATTGTTGGGGGATTCAAAAAGGAGAAAAGTATTGTGTAATAATAAAACATCATACAATTTTAGAAATATGCATTCACAATGTATTCACCAATAGCACCAGTACATAAAATGTAGCCTACATATGGTTATACGTTTGTACAACAGTCTGCATAAGACACCACAGTAAGTGTAGAACGTGTAAGTGACTTGTTCCAGGACAAAAACTACATTGCAAATAAAGAAGACAGACACATCAGGTGTTTTAATCTTTGGTCCGAGTAAAGTGGTGAACTTTTTGAAGTCAATCGACTCACACAGTTGTGTAGACATCCCAGAATCAATACACATATTAACCAGCTTCGCTCCACGATTTGGTGTTCCTGCCAAACCACCAAGCTATGGGTCGGCCGTGAAAGCACGCCTGTCCTGCCGTTGAATCTGTCATGCGGTGGCCCTACATACCCATACATCCTAGGCCCTTACGTTAATGGGGTTAGCTTCTGGTTTCAGGGAAAGGGGGCTTTGCGTTATTTGTTTACCTTTGTAAGATAAGATAGGGTTAGACTCCTGTGTGTGCTTCACCAAATTCGTGGAAATTTTTTCCTGAAATAAATTAGTCCCATATTTACCACTCACTGCAAGGAACGTTGCTTTGTCTGCCACGTCATAATCAATAGGCTCTGCCCTTCTTCAGACTTTTTTACCATGATACAAGGCGGGGGCAAGAAATGTTGTGTGATTTTACATGTAATGTCGGCAATTTTTCTGGGTACTATGTCAAAAACTATATATTGTCGACAGGGAAGTCAACTTGAAGTAATTAATATTATTACTCATGTGAAAAGACATGACAAAGATGAAACTAAGGATTTGACTTAATGATTTTATTTTAATTTAGTGTTGCAGACAGACATTACAGTTTAGGTATAGGTATCGTTTTTTTGTAATGTTTCATTTTTTTTTAATTTTAGTTAACGACAATGTTTTTTCCCATCAAGTTTTTTGTTATTTTATTAATTTTCTTTAAAAATTATAACCTTGCTTCACAAGTAATAATTAACTTTGATGTAACTTCAGTTGTTCCTGTCTATTATAGATAACAAAATTATTTTACCAACATGGTCCTTCGAGTCGGATCCAAAAACACATCCTTCCCTCCTTCCAGGGCCCCCGGAATCCTGAAACATGCCTGCATGGTGGGAGACAGGAGGCAGTCCTGAGAGAGTGAGCTACTGCATGTAGCCCTGACTTGCAGACCGGCGGACTCAATGTGACGGAGTTAAATGTTTTACCCCGACTCACTCTCAACATTTGATGCGTACGTAACGTGATGCTTCCGTCAGTGTTATGTAGTCATCACGTTCCTTCCCCTTCGAGGAGTGTATAATATGTTGAGGTTTATCGTGAATTAGGCGAGAGCTAATGTATATTTTAATAATGTCAATACTAATATCAGAGTGCATTCAAGCGCGGCATGCACTGTAATGAGAATAATAGAGTACAAAGAAAAAAAAATTAATGGATAGTCAATATTTCTTTTAAATCACCTGTAATATTTTTTTTTATTTTATGTATAGAGACACATTACAACAAGAGAGGGGTGGACCCTTCAAATACCAACAGCAACCACTTATGTACATGAGGATGCCTGACGCAGGTACAGGGAGATCCGCCAAATATCAAGTGGACAAGGGTCATTGCCCTCAGGTCAGGCAAAAAGTAATACTTTGAAGGTAGTTATTGAATACACTGTAATAATAATCAGACATTTTTTCCACTAAATTATGTGCAATGTATCATTTCAGTTTTATAATTTTACTTTACTTAGGCCGCTTTCAGATTCATAATGCAATCAAAATGGGGATGGGGTGTCGAAGGACAAACTCACTTTCATGCTTTAATTGGCAAAGACAACAATAATCACACAGGTTCTCAATTCATAAGCACTGCTGGACCGTGATCTAGCCTCAAGATGTCCAGGGTTCCCACAAACAGAGAAAACGCCCGGCACCTGGAGACAATCAAACAGCAAACAGTATCTCCACTGGCAAGCGGAGAGCGTAACTTCTCACACTGTCAACTGACAATTTAAAACATTGAAAAATTTAAAAAAGCAGGTGGATGGAAGCATAACATGGCGTCCAAAACAGTTAGGGTAGGATTTTGGAATGCGATGTGTGTGGATCCTAAAAATGGTTTGGGTGTTTGCTGTATGTAGAAACCATTTTGTGTGCCAGCAAACACCAAACCATGTTGTAAACAAAATACTTGGGGCCCACACCAAAATTAATGTGCGAGTGGAACCATGCTGTTGCAATGCTGACTTTGCTAGGCATTCTTAAGATTATTTTTTGGGGGGGTTTTCCTTTTTTCCAGTGACAGTGGTATAGACATGAACGGAGAGAGAGATGGGGGATGGACAGCAGCAAAGGGCACGAGGTTGGATTCGAAACCCCGGCCAGCTGAGACATTTAGCGGACAGAAGGGATGCACGCTCTCTGGAAGTGAGCCTAGAAGCTATCCAGCTAAGATTCTATGTCTACAAATCAGTTGGAAAATGGCACTTTCTTGCAACACAAAGGGAGCCCGTTTAATAGGGTTAGATACAGAAAAAGAAAGCATTTCACCACAGCCCCCACAGACAAAACAACAAAAAAGGTGAAATGAAAAGAAGGGTTCAACCCCCCTATGACATTGACCCCTTATGGTTTTTTGTAATAGTTTTAGACAGCTGGGGGATTTATTTGATACATGATCTCCTCTCTCCTCTATCTTTCATTCTGCCATTTACTGTGCACCATGTCCCAAGAAATGCTTGTTATAACCTACCTCTGGGGAGTCATTCCCGGAGTCCTTATGTTTTTTTCACCAGCATGTCCTGGATCGAGAGGCTCCGAAATCAGCGGTAGCAGCTATCGCCCATGGTTCCCGATACAAGTTACTGTGATGCCTGTTCAACTGCTACACTGCGGGCCCTGCTACGTACTGCTACGTCCTGCTACGTCCTGCTAGTCTGCTGTGCCTTGTTAATGCGCACAGCTCCTGCTATGCCATGAATACTACAAGAACTGCTACAAACTACTAATTTTTTTATTTTGTATTGCCACTCTTTAATTCTTAACACCCAACCGGACCCGTCAGACCAACGCCTACCAAGAGCCTGGGTCTGACCGAGAGGTTTCTGCTAAAAGGAAGTTTTTCTCGCCACTGTCGCATGTGCTGCTCTGGAGGAAACCACTAGAACTGTTGGGTCTGTCAAATTCTGGAGTGTGGTCTATCTGTAAAGTTCTTGAGATAACTCTGTTATGAATGATACTATAAATAAAAAATTGAATTGAACATGAATGACCAAGGGGTAGCAAAAAATTCCCATAAAAAGTTACCGATCGTTAGATCAACGAACAATCAGAGGATGGAAAGCAATTGGGTACCTTGCAAAGCACTGATACCAAAGGAGTCCAGATGCAAGGAGTACTGACCATTACCATCACTTCTAAAGGGAGGATTCTAATGAAACAGGTATAGTTGAAGTTGAGTGGTTTGAATGTTGATTGATTTATATTTTAATATTTATCATACAGTAAGTTTTCCCCCCAAAAAAGAAAAGGAAAAAAATGCATTATTCTTAGGGCATACATGCAATTTTAAAACCTTTTGGTTCAATTTTCTTATTAGGCATTAATAATAATTAATAACATTTTATTATAAGGCCCTTTACATTTCACAAGGGAAATCTCAGAGGGCTACAGTAATAGGGGGTAAAAACAGCCTTCGGAGAACAATTTACAAGCAATAATAAAACACCATAGAAACTAAAATTAAAACAGTGACTGTATTAAAAGGCCTTGGAAAATAGGGTCTTTAGGCCCTTCTAAAAAATCTCCACAGTTTGTGGGCCTCAGGGACTGGGGGCGTTCCAGAAACGGGGGCGACTGCTGGAGGCCTGTCGCATTGGGGCAGCAGATTGTCTAGGTTGGAGCAGGAGATAGGGGGAGATGCAGGAGCGGAGGTTTGGGAAGGTGGTGTGTGGGGTGGAGCTCACTGAGGTAGGTAGAGAGGCAGTTCCATGGATGACTGGGTGAAGTAAGCAGAATTTGGAATGATTCTTTGTTTAAGGGGGCAGCCAGTGGAGGGATTTCAGGACGGTGGATGGTCATATTTGCGCCCCTCCTCGTCAAGGACCCGCGGCAGCGCAATTTGAATATGTTGGAGTTTTGCAGCTCCTGCAGGGGTCCCAACGAAGGGCAATACAGTAGTCCAAAATGGAGGAGACAAAAGCATGGATCAACTTTCAGCATCTGGTTGGGAAGGGAGGGGCGAGTTTGGCAATGTTTTGAGGTGAAGGAAGGAGACCTTACAAGGTGGCGGATGTGGGTGTCAAAGTAAGATTTGAGTCTAGTCGACTCCAAGGTTTGTGACAGAGGTAGACAGGGGATGTGATGACCAAAATGGATATACTGCTGAGGGAGGAGGAGTGGGTTGGGTGGGGGTACCGATCAGGATGGCTTCGGTTTTGCTGTATTTAATTGAAGGAAAGTTGTCAGACACCATGCCTTATCTCCTCCAGGCAAACCTGAAGTGCAGACGGTAAGACTGAGGGTGGGGTGGGAGTCCATTTTTATGTTAGTTGAGTATCGTCTGCATAACAGTGGAAAACTTTGTGTTTATGGATGATGTGGCCAAGGGGTAGTAAATAGATGGTGAAAAGGGTTGGGGCGACGAGGACGGACCCTTGTGGCACTCCACAACGACTGTGTGGGGTGATGATTGGGACTGACCTAGGCCACATGCTCCGTCCTGCCTGTGAGGTAGGACTGGAGGACCAACTTAGTGTAGTCCCAGAGAGTCCTACCACAGACTGGAGACGGTGAGACAAGAGTTGTGATCCACGGTGGTTCAAAGGCGGCCGACAGGTCAGTAGGAGGGGAGAGAGAGGGTGAGCCTTGGTCAGCAGTCATTTGTAGGTCATTATCATGACGCGTACCAGGGCTGTCTCAGTGCTGTGTGCTGCTCGAAAACCGGACTGAAAATTTTTCATATATGTTATGGATATGAAGGTGATTTGTAGTTGGGCTACAACAACTTTTTCCAGGATTTTAGACAAAAACAGGTTTGAAAATGGGTCTGTAGTGAGCCAGGATGTCAGGGTCGAGTGACTGCTTTTTCAGATGGGGGCGAGATGACTGCGTTTTGAGAGCTGGAGGAACCTACGGATTTGACGAATGATGAGGATTTCTGTGACAGGGACTGATGGCTGTGATATGGATTTTAATAATGATGTGGGGAGAGGGTCCAGGAGCATGTGGAGGTTTAATACACTTGATCGTCTCCACTTCGTCTTTGAAGTCCCTGAAGAAACGGAAAAATGTGGTGACGGGTTTGTGAGACTAATTTTGGAGGAGGGTGTGAAACAGTGGCAGAGAGGTTGACCGGATTGAAGCACCTTGTTGGTGAAAAGTCCATGAACCTATTGCATGACTATACTGGTGTCAGCAGGCCACATGTAGGAGCTTTGAGAAGAGAGGTTATTGATGCAACAACTGTTAGAATTACCAGGCAGTTTGAGATTTTTTGTGAAGTATTGAGACATGGCTGTGTGAGTAATTTAGAGTATGATTTTTGGTGTCACGGTAGGCCTGTTATAAATGTAAACCATGGAGATGAATTTCCGTTCCAGGGCACGCCAGTTGTTTCAGCCTACGGAGCTCTGTTGTGTACCAAGGTGCTGACCTGGAGAAGGTAACTGTTTTGTTTGATTGGTGCATGTAACTCAAGGATATTGTAAAGACGGAATTATGTAGTAACAGAGCCATTAACTGATGGGAACGTGTGACTAGTGGAATTTGCTGTTGTTGGTTTAAAGAGGATGGTGTCTATTGCTTTAAATTTCTGAATGGATTTGGACGTTTTGTTAAAGTATGGACTTGCTGGGGCATTTTCAGGGAAATACCTTATGGTCAGACACGCCAAGTCATAGACTCTCATGTTGGTGATGGGGGCATTGTCTGTTATACTAGATCCAGAGTGTGGCCTTTATAGTGTGGGTACTGTGACATGTTGTGTGAGGTAAGCAGCAGGGTTCAAGAAACTCTACAGCAGGACGGTTTTGTGGGGGAGTCACATGGAGGTGAAATCTCCCTAATGAGTATATTATGGGTTATGCAAAGAGTGATGTGAGTAGATCTTGCAGCTCAGTGATAAAACCAGGTGGTTTTCGGGGGCGATAGATGAGGAGTATTGTTATTACTTCTTTATGAGATCTTATTTGAATGAAATGACACTCAAATGTGGTCAGCTCTGGCAGTGGGAGGGGGGTGGTAAATTGTCTAGCGTGAATGACAGCAAGACCTCCACCCGCCGGTGGTTCTGGCCTTCTCCAGTATGTGTCTCCGGGGGGAGGCTTCATTTAGTGCCAGATATGACTCTGGTTTGTGCCAGGTTTCAGTGAGGCACATAATATCTATTTGTTTTTCAAGAATATGTTCAGAAATTAAGTGGTTTGTTTGACAGTGACTGGGTAATTGAGAGGTCTATTTTATTTCGAGATGAGTCTTACACTTGGGAAGAGTGCGGAGAAAGCGGAAGTCCACTCCGCGTTTTCCAAGTCTCCAGTGGTTGCCCGTTCTGACGCAGGCCTTTAACGGTCCTTGTGTTGGTGATGTTCGATGACGTAGTTGCCAATGACGCGTTTGGTGAGCGCCGCGGGGATGCAACAGGTGAGGGTGAGGTCCAGGTGGAAACCTAAAGCAACCTAAAGCAAGTCATGCATGAAGTGTGGCATGTTCAACAGATGCCACTAATGGGATGAAGGGTTCCACAACTTTGCACATAATCCTGTCTGTGCACTTATGCCTCACACTAAGGCACAGGTGAGAACTCAAAAACTGTGTAAACAGATTATGCCCCATGACATTTTTGTCACACTACACGAGACACACACACACACCACACAGTCCCACACATTAACAAGCCCGTTATTCTTATCCTTCTCAGGCAAGTAGTGTAATTTTGACCAGCAATTAAATGTAACAAGAAATGTGTGTATCACATGAAATACTGTAAAATGTGCTTTGTCTGCGCTTGCATAATTTCTGGAGTCTTAAATGTCTAAATAGAGTGGTTATTTCCACAATGGCAATCTATCAAAAGATGATGATTTTAATTAGATCAATATGCGTTTCACTGTGCCCTCATTTTTCAGAGACATATGCTGTCAGCCGAGTTGTTGAAATAATTGAGGCAAATGAAATCAATTCATTCAATTTTATTTATAGTATCAATCATAACCAAGAGTGTTATTCAAGACACTTTACAGTAGACCACACTCCAGAATTACAAGGACCCCAACAGTTCTAGTTTCCTCCAGCAGCAAGAACAGCGCGGACAGTGGCGAGAAAAACTCCTTTTAGGCAGAAACCTCGGTCAGACCCAGGTCTTGTTGGCGGTGTCTGACGGGCCGGTTGGGGTTAGAATGAAGAGTGGCAATAACAAAAATAAGAAAAAAATAGTAATTAGTGAGGGAGTGTCCTTCCACAAACAAGAAAAGGTTCTTCAAGGGGATCTCCCATTTGAGGCCCTTATGAACATGACTACAAGGTTACTTGTGTACATGGGATTCAGTCCAGCTGTTACTGGAGGACCTACATAAGAAGGTTTTCAATATGCCATGTAAGTTTGACAGGTTTTTGGTTCTCATAATTATAGAATTAAATGCTTGTCTCATAATTCATCTCTGAATTATTAAGCTGTCAAAGGGTTTCACAGGTTTTCCACATGTCCTGGACTACCCAACAGGTTGTTCAGGAAATCCCTCATTTTATTTAATTTGACAATGCACCTTTGTTGTTTTTTACCTCCTTGTGTATTACTCTTATAATCATCCAAAATGACACAATGTACTTGAAATTGTTTTTCAAGTTAGAGAGCCCAGATTAAGCTAACCAGGACAACAACATAGAATTCACTCAATTATTTTGTAATTGAGTGATTGAATGTAGACATCTAAAGACAAACTTTTCCTTAAACAGTCAGTGGCATCGAGGGGCCACCGCAAGACTATGATGGAAAGGTGGACATCAACAAATTTTGGGATTCTGTTGGCACAGAAATCATCAGTTGGCGTTTCATGACATGTAAGTCGTGCAGAAACGCTATTTGGAAACAAAAATTAGTAAATAAGTATAGTGAAATTCATATGAAAGTGGTCCCTAAAATCACTACTTTTTGTTTCCCAAGGCAGTTGAAAACAACCTTTTATTGGCCCCAAGCACACAACTGGGCTCCATGGATTGGCCACAATACTTAGACTCCACTGTAGTCCTGAACTCAGAACATGACAAATTACAAGTGGTTGAAAAAGTGTTTGCCCCCTTCCTCATTTCCTGTTCCTTGCATGTTTGTCACACTTAAGTGGTTCGGAACATTCAAACCAATTTAAACAATAGTCAAGGACAAACACAAGTAAAACACAAAATGCAATTTATAAATGAAGGTGTTTATTATTAAAAGAGTGAAAAAAAAATCAAACCATCATGGCTGTGTGAAAAATGATCTTGCCCCCCTGGAAAACACTACTAACTGTGGTTGTCAACACTGAGTTCAATTTCTCTAGCCACACCCAGGCCTGATTATTGCACACCTGTACACAATCAGCATCACTTAAATATGAGCTGCTGGACACAGTAGGTCCACCAGAAGATCCTTAAAAGTACACATACTGCCGAGACAAAGAAATTCAGGAACAATGAGAAAGAAGTAATTGAGATCTATCAGTCTGGAAAGGGTATAAAAGCCATTTCCAAAGCTTTGGGAATCCAGCGAACCACAGTGGAGCCATTATCCACAAAATGGCGGAAGACATGGAACAGTGGTGAACCTTCCCAGAGTGGCACGGCCGCCCAAAAATACCCAAGAGCGCAGCGCGACTCATCCAAGAGGTCACAAAAGACAGAGGTGGTGTAGTAACGAGTTACATTTACTTGAGTAAGTTTTTGAAAAAATTGTACTTCTAGGAGTAGTTTTTAAATCACTATACTTTTACTTTATTGAGTAGATTAGTGAAGAAGAAACGTACTCTTACTCCGCTACATTAGGCTACAATGAGCTTGTTACCGTTGACTTACGCTTATTGTTTTTACTCCAGCGAAGTCTCATTTAATGTTTTATTTTGACAGAGAGAGAGAGAGAGAGTCTTCCGCTGAAGGGTCTCACACGTGACGGGCTTAACAACACACGTCGTTGTGCAGTCACCGTGACCATACCGTTTCAGCAGCGGGACAGGTTAACTTTACAGTAGTAGCAAAGACGTCAATCAAACGCAGACCCCCCCCATTAATTTATGATTGGATGAACTATAATTTGCATAAATATGATTATAGTGTATTTTTGTCGGTTGATAATGCTTGTGTTAAGAAATAAATCTGTCACTCAACGTTACTCACTACTGAATAGTTTTTCATCAAGCACTTTTACTCTTATCAAGTAATTATTGGACGGACTACTTTTACTTGAGGCATATTATTCTGAAGTAACATACTTTACTTGAGTACAATTTTTGGCTACTCTACCCACCTCTGCAAAAGCCCACAACACCGTCCAAAGAACTGCAGGCCTCACTTGCCTAGTTAAGGTCAGCGTTATGCCTCCACCATAGGAAAAGACTGGCCAAAATGGCCTGCATGGCAGAGTTCCACAGGAGAAAACCACGCTGAGCAAAAAGACATCAACAGCTCGTCTCAATTCTCCACAACACATCTTGATGATCCCAAGACTTTTGGGAAAACTTCTGTGGACCGATGGACAAAAGTGGAACTCTTTGGAAGGGTGTGTGTCAAGTATATCTGCTAGAAGGAACACTGCAATTTCATAAAAAGAACATTATACCAACAGCAAATTGGTGGTGGTAGTGTGATGGTCTGGGGCTGTTTGCTGCTTAGGACCTGGAAGACTTGCGTGATAAAAGGAAATATGAATTCTGCTTTCTACCAAGAGATCCTGAAGGAGAATCGGTTTGTGTACTCAAGCTGAAACGAACTTGGGTTCTAATGATCCTAAACACACCAGCAAGTCCACACGAATGGCTGAAAAAAACACAAATGAAGACTTGGAGGGCCTAGCCAAAGTCCTGACCTGAATCCTATTGGAGTGTTGGGTATGACCTAAAAGGCGTCATGCCGAAAACCTCTAATGTAACTGAATTAGGACAATTCTGCAAGAGAGTGGGCCAAAAATCCTCAAGGATGCGGTAAAGCCTCATTGCACGTTATCGCAAACGCTTGGTTTGCAGTTGTGATGCTAAGGGTGGCCCAACCATTTATTAGGTTTAGGGGGCAATCACTTTTCACACAGGGCCATGATGGTTTGGATTTTTTTTCACCTTTAATAATAAACACCTTCATTTACAAATTGCATTTTGTGTTTACTTGTGTTATCCTTGACAATTGTTTAAAATGGTTGATGTTCCGAAACACTTAAGGTGACAAACATGCAAAGGAACAGGAATGAGGAGGGGGCAAGCACTTTTCAACCACTGTAATGCACCTAAAATGGAAACTATGTGTTGTGATGACCAAATGTCTAGGTGGGTGATAACATGCAGGGTAACAGAAGAGCGCCTGGCTGATGAACACCTTAACTTAAAGGTGAGTTTTAAAAATGTTTTGGCACTGGCGAAGATAAACACTGACTTAGAAATTATTGACAGGTAGAGGAGGGGAGAGCGCTGTGCAAGCAGGGTGGTTTGGACAGCAAAGGCTCCAAGATGGATCCTGTCTTGAGACTGCGTGACAAGATGACCAATAAAGTTACACCTACAAAGTTTTTGAGAAGTGAAATAAAATATGACTTTTCAATAATTTGTAAGTCATTTTATCCCTGAAAATTACACTTGACATTAATAAACACTTGGCAGTGCTGTAATTCCTTATCCATGTGGCATTGTGTAATCTGTCAAATTTAATCTACGAGTGGAAAGTCCATGTGATTATATGGATATGTTAACGTCATGGAAACACTTTCCCAACATTAGTCTATGATTATGAAAGGGGACTGACGTTACATGGCAACCGCAAACAACCATGGACTTTCCATCCCTTATGTGCCTAATGTGGACAACATTAAGCAGGCTTCAGAGGGAAAACTATTTGTTGCGGTTGAAGCACCCCAAGATACCAGTAGACAATAATGGCCATCCTCTCACTGGGTCTTCAGAGCATTTTGTTCTCAGTGATGTGTTCTACCAGGCCAACAGCAGAGATGAGAGGAATGTGCTGAAAAAGATCTAACGCGTACCTGAGCTTGCTGGTTACATCAACAGCCAGTGTGTGGAGCAGCGGTTTTGAGGCATGAAGAAGAACAATTAGTTTGTGAACATGACAACACCCTCAACCCATATATTTCTCCAAAGAAATATACTACACCACTACAATGTGGAAATGAACAAAAAAGCAGAAGAGCAATACAAAGAAATTGTTCCAGAAAATGAGGTGATGCAGTTGGACAGCTATGGAAGACTCATGTTGGGTGTGCTGTTCCTTTGTGCTTTTTTCTCCTTTAACACTTGTGGAAAGTTGGAAACAATATAAATATAAATACCTGTATATTTTTGCTGTGCCAATGGCATGAAAATTTGGGAAGTTTTTATAGGATTCCAAAATTGTAATCTCAGTTAGAATTATAGATTTAAATTGTGTTGTGCATGAATTTAGCACAGGGCCATAAATGGACATTCTTTCAGTTAGTTCTTTTCCATGCCAGTTTTCTCTCAATAACGTTACCATGCAGGATAATCTAATGAGTGTGAAGACGCACAAGCAGCAATCCTGCACATGACTCGCAACAGTTTAGTGAAAGCTAGTAATTGTTGATTTCATTATTGAAATCTTCTAAAAAGGGTGTAACATTTGATGTTAACAAAAAAAACACAAGTGGAAACCGCATTTGACTAAAACTAGACTGTTTAAGTTTAATGTTAGCTAATCATTTGAACTTAACGTTAGTGCACATTTGAAAATGCCTGGTGGCATCCTCACAATTGGTAAAGTTAATGTTAATGTAGGAAACCTTTTGTCTAACATTATTCCTTTTTTTCAGATAGAGAAAAATAGACATTCAATTTTGAGTACAATTTAATTTTCACCGATAAAAATGGTTACTTACATATGTTTTGAGAAAAAATGCCCTCCACAGCAGATCAGTCACGTACAGCCGCGCTGAGACTTCCCCAGACACATTCACCCGTTACTGTGGACATGTCCTGAAAATTACTTTTGCCATAAGTCCAAAAACTGACTTTTGGGAAGGCAGTTTATTGTAAAATACAACAAAATCAATTTCATGATAGAAAGATATACGTTCCCACAACATTCACACTTTTCATTTTTCTGTAACTTAATCTGAAAGCAAAACACCACATTACATTGCAATTACTTTTCCAATACACTACATACACTGTTCATACATTCAAGTCCTAGGAGATAGATGCTGGTTTGATGACATTACTTTATGGCACCCTTTTCTAAATGCTCAAATGTATTCCTGGGGATGTCATCAAAATTGATCAAACAGTATGTGTTTTGTGTGGCGATGGAGGCACAGTGTGACTTCAAAGTATCCATAAATTATGGCGACATTTCATCACTTGTAATTTAGTTTTTGAGATAGGATCCAACACTTTACTAAAATCAAGTCATATGTAAATGTGCTGTATTTATATAGCGCTTTTCTAGTCTTAACGACTACTCAAAGCGCTTTTACATCATACAGGAAACATTCACACACATTCATACACTGTGGCCGAGGCTGTTTTACAAGGTGCCACCTGCTCATCAGATACACACTCAGACACATTCTCACTCCGATGCACCGCATTGGGGGCAACTTGGGGTTCAGTGTCTTGCCCAAGGACAATTCGACATGGGACTGCAGGGCCAGGGATTGAACCCCCATTAGCAGGCAACCACTCTATCACTGAGCCACAGCCGCCCCATAGGTCATGTTGATTGTACTATGTTATATTTAGCAGCTTGTATGTCCAAGACAAATTTCCCTTGGGACAATTAAATAATTCCCCAGTTGATTCCACCTGTCAGACTTCTGCTTCTGCCAGCCAGAAGGAGCCTGTCACTCTTCCTGTTGCCTTCATGAGAAACATGTTTCCAGTGTGTTTTCGAAATGACCATACATTTGTGTTTTTGTGATTTATTTATTCTTTTCCAAAGGGAAACATGCATCAAATAAGGAGATGGTGTAAGTGTCTATAATATTATTAAGGTTTCACTTTAAATTTTAACATCAACTGTACATTACTACATGTTTTGAATAATGAATGGATATCACTGACTTACACAGCTCTAAAGAGGAGATGGCCAAAAACAGGAAAAGGACTGAACATCAAAGGCACAGTATGTGTCTGATTATGGATAGTATTAACATGTTGAAAATGTTGACAACTTAAAAAAAAAAAAAATCATGTGCACAGCAGTGATGAGCCTAGGTGTCAACTGGTGCAGGATAAATTAGTGTTAAAAATTGTGTAATGATTATAGCACACTACTAATAAGCACACTGTTCAAATTTTGTATCTTGTTTATTTTTCCAATTAAACACATTGCTCAGTAATGGTTACGAGTATCAGTAATGGGCCGCAGTTGTAGTGTGGGCTTTCTATCAGCAACTGAGGATTTCAATACACACCTGATCACAAATTTAAAAATATACGTAATGGAACATTAAACAAAATGCCACTGTAATGGTGGACTGTATACAGATGGCACTGGACACCCCAGATGAAGACCAGCCACGTGCCAAGGGGCCTTGCAGCTCTCCGCCACAAGAGTTGGATAGTGTGAAGGAATTTTATTGCACACAAACATGTTACACACCATTAAAACCTGCACAATCATTCATGCTTTTGTGTATCCATTAAGGACTGTTAAGTTACCATGTGCAAAGGTATTGGATTGGATGGTGATGCTTCTAAGAACCATTCGGTGAGTAAAGAAGTGCAAATGATAATGAAAAAATTACTTATACTGAACACTGAACTGCACCTATTCATTGTAATGTTTAAGAACAAGCAATCGGTCAAAAATGACCAATTTAAATGCATTACGACTGCATTTATGAGCTTGATCAAAAGCCACCAGCCTTGCTCCGTGGAGGTGATGGAGCCTGCTGTTCTCCAAAGGACACAGCAAGTAGATAAAGGCAGTTCAGTACGTCCTAGGACAAGGACGATGGAAACGGAAAAGGATGATTTTCTCTAGGGATGACGAGTACAGCTATGATCTGTATCTGTTACCACATGAATTATCTGTATCTGTATCGTACTCGGATTGGGCGGGGCCTAACGGAAGTGGTCAGATTTAATCCGGAAGTGGGTCGGGTTTTTGAAATGGGCGGGGCTGGTTAAACGGTAGGTATTTTTAGCATGCAATTGACATGGGTTGATCGAATAGTTAATTTATTGTGATTAGAAAACTATTTACATGCAGCTCAGCATTGAGCTTCAGGTCAGTTTGTTGTCATGGTAACAAACAAACTAAATAAGCCTACAGTATATAACAAGTTTTGCAACAATAAATACAGCAATGTGGTTGCAATTATTAAGCAAAAATGTAATGAACAGAGTTTTATACTCAATAATAACTTAATTTTTATGATCAGTGGAGATACATTTTTTTTTTGTTTTTATTTTCAGGTATGTCGTGTGGTGTGTGAGGTTGAGTAAGAGATATATATATATATCTAGAGAGAAGAGAGAGAGAGAGCGAGAGAAACAAAGAGAGAGGGGGGCGGGGTGGTTGGATGTGTTGTGTGTGTGTATCTATTTGTAATTTATACCGCATCTGCCTTTTAGTTTTTTTTATAAACACAGCAAGAAGTTTCAGACACTGAAAAAACTGGTTAGAGCAGCAGGCAGTTTTTAAAAAAAAAAAAAAAAAGCAGATGGCAGAGATGCACCCCGTCCCATTCTACCAGCACCATGCCGAACAAACCCCCGTTACCCAGAAATCTCCTGGTTGCTAGGTACTAGTCAAACCGAAGTATAAACAAAACCTGAAGCTTGAAGAACCTAAATGTACGGAAAAGCCCCGCAGACCTGAAGCGGGAGTGCTCTTCACTTCTCCGTGGTTTGTGCCGTGTGAGCGTGCGGCACACACCAGCGACAGAAAGAATTTGTGTGTGTGGAGAGAGGGCGACTGGGGGACTAGCCTATCACAGCAAGAGATAGGGGAAGGGCGCTGGGATAGCCTCATCATAGAATAGTGTAAGGTGAGAGTCGTAGTGACGGTAGACCACTGTGATAGCCATCAGAACGGAGAGAGTCATGGAGACTGTCATTCATCGAGTACAGATTTGACTCGCATTACTCGTATAATACTTGTACTAGGCAAAGGCTGTATCGTACGGATACCGTTCAGCCGATATTGCTGCATCCATATTTTATCTTAACTGTCAGCACAAGACAACAGGGAAACATTCTTCAAACGTACTTGTGATGAATAACAATTAGAAATCATGCCATATTCCTCAAGAGTTAATAATACAACGTTACCTGAGACCCAGACCAGTAAATAAGTTTTAGTTTTTTATTTTTATATTTCCTTATTAAAAACATTATCATTTTGTCTTATGTTCACATATATCCTTTTAGTATTTCATTATGTTTTTACTGTTTGCCTGCTTATTTTTGGTAATGTGGTTTGTTCAATAATTTGGTGTTAAATAAAATAAAAAAAAACAGTCTGTAAACCCTATTTTTGATAACGTTAAGAAAGTATGTCAGTTATATTGTTATGATACATCACATTAATACTTTACTTTTTCATCAGTTAATCAATAAGTACGTAATTTAACTGTTTTGATAGAGGTAGTTAATGTTGTTTGTGAAATGTGTCAATATTGTAATTCATATTTAGTAAAACCAAAACATAAGTTTATGTGTTTAAATTGCTGCATTTCGCCACATTAAGGTTTGTTGTCCCTCTTTGGACACCGTATTAAATGAACTGGGCAGTGGGCGGGGTTAAACGTTTAACTCCCACATTGAGGTGTGCGGGTCCGCAGTCAAGGGCTTCTCAGCTACTGCAGAGCATGCAAATGGCAGCTTCACGGCAGGGAGAGAGATAAATGTACTTTTGAAGTAAGATATTTGGGTTTCTATTGATATACTGTTAGTACAAGAGATCATATCTCGAGGTTTATGTTTTTCACCAGTGTATATTGCCAAACATAGTGTAGTTTTGGTGGATTGTATAAGAGATTAGATTTTTAACACTTTTACTCAGAAGTCATTATATGACCTACTTCTTGACTTTTTCTGAGCAACATTTGTACACACTTTACATAAAAAAATTTATATAATAATTAAAAATTTTTTTCCGGTCATTACTGTAAAAACAGGCATTATGTGTATTAACATTTAATTTACAGTGACTACTGTCATTTTGAATTTGCGGTACACTGGTAGACTTT
Source organism: Etheostoma spectabile (assembly GCF_008692095.1). NCBI lineage: Eukaryota > Metazoa > Chordata > Actinopteri > Perciformes > Percidae > Etheostoma > Etheostoma spectabile. The sequence continues at coordinate 31,031,294 of NC_045744.1, forward strand.
ACTGTATTTCTACAGTTACTCACCACAAAAGGCCAAGTAAAATACCATAATTTTCTTTTTCGGTTCATTACTGTAATATGCATTGCATTATGGGTAGTAACATTTCATTTACATTATTTTTTGAATTTGCGGTAGTCTGCTGTAAAACA
>NC_045744.1:31031452-31031855 GCF_008692095.1 Etheostoma spectabile
TGCTACTGTAGTTGAATAAGACAGACTTAAATAACATTGTTGGTTTATGTTATAGAAGCCTAGAAATTAAATGGATAAATAAAATATCTCTATAAAATTAAACTATTTCATTTTATAGAGATATTTTACATTTCATTTATTATGCTTTTAGCAGTGAAAGTAATGCTTTTAGCAGTGAAGGTAATTTAAAAATGTGACGTGCTTCTCAGCAGTGTAAATAACTTATTGAGGGTTGTAGAGACAAACAAGAAAGGGATTATGGCTATAAATGCTTGACCGACAGATTTAACCTCTGATCTCACGACTTCAAAAGAATAGCAGGTAGATACTTTAAAGGTGTTGAAAGAAGTAGCGCTAGAGACATCTAGGAGTACCGGTTTGGTCCGTGCGCACCAGAGTCCGG
>NC_045744.1:31031865-31041542 GCF_008692095.1 Etheostoma spectabile
ACACACACTACTCAGAGAGAGCTGGAGAAGCGTTAAAGGTAAGATAGATCTTTGCTAATTCTGTGATATTAAATCTCTGCTGATAAGCCTTCACAAGCAGCAACGTTAGGTTACCAACCTGTGTCATAGTTAGGCTAAAGCAAGCTGTTAACTATCCCAATGAAGTAGTGCAGCTACGTACCCTGCCTGCTACATCATTGACCCAACTAAATCATCTTGCATTTACCACTTGTGTAAGCAGAGGTCACAGTTATTCAACAAAAACTATTGTTTTTTGACAAAATTGTTTTTTTGTATAAGTGACTGATAAGAACAAGAACTTTTGAAATTGGTCCAGTACTGAGCAATAAGAATGTGACCTGCAGCTTTCAAGCCAGGCTCCAATGTAATCATATAGGGCAAATGCGCGTTGCCAATTTTGTCCACTAAAAGTTCACTTTTTGCCGCTGATGGTGTCAAATTGTTATTTTAAGTTTTTGACAACATGTGGAAAGGATCCCTACAGAGATTGACTTTTTACTTAAAGAGGAAGATCCTTAGTTTGATCAGTTTTGTGAAACGGCTCCGAAATCACCATCACCAAACCCATCAACAGAGAGCAAAAGAAAGTAGAAAGAACCTTTAAATTATCTGCAGACTTCACTATTGGTGATTTGTTTTGTATACTGTCATATTCTGTTATTGCAAAACTTACTTGAGTTACTGCAAATATACAATTGAAACTAACAGTGTTGCTTGCAAGAGTTTCACCAGGTTGACTGAAGCAACAATCAAGCGATGATGGTGAGAAGAGCCGTGGTTGAAATACTGTTGATTAGAGATGGCAGGCAGGTGTGAGAGGCGGGAGCAGGTGATTGTGAATGAGACTCAGGTGTGCTCGGTCAGCTGGCTTCGCCAGGAGGGAGAGTGGAAAAAAAGAAAACAACAGGGCAGGCCAAAGGAAAACTCAGATAGAAAAATAGTAAATAAAACAAAAACTCATGGCCAGCTGGACCCCAACCATAACAGTAACAAATGATTAGTTACTGTTTTTCAGGAGAGTAGTTACCCCTTTTTCAGAAGTGTAGTTATTGATTTTCAGAAGGGTAGTTACCCTTTTTTAGAAGAGTATTTACTGTTTTTTAGAAGGGTAGTTACTGTTTTTCAGAAGGGTAGTTTAGTTACCCTTTTTCAGAAGGGTAACAAATAATAATTATTTATACTTTTATTGATCCCCAGTAGGGAAATTACAATTTACACTCTGTTAGAAATCACTACACACAGGCCTGAAATACACACACTCAGGACCTATTCATGCACAATTGGAGAGATGTCAAAGTGAGTGGGCGGCCAGGTGGACCAGCTGCCTGAGCGGTTGGGGGGGGGAACGGTGCCTTGCTCAAGGGCACCTGACAGTGCCCAGGAGGTGAAGTGGCATCTCTCTAGCTACCGATCCACACTCCGTATTTTGGTCCTTACGGGGACTTAAAACCAAGACCCTCTGGTTCCCAACCCAACTCCCTACGGACTGAGCTACTGCCACCCCAATGATTAGTTAATGATTACTTACGGATGAACTGTGATTCCAGCACTATTGATTAGTTACTGTTGAATTCAATTCAATTTTATTTATATAGCGCTAAATCACAACAACAGTTATCTCACTGTGCTTTTCATAAAAGAGCAGGTCTAGACCGTACTCTGTGATGGTATTTACTGTTTATTGGTATGGTATTTATACTGTTATATTTTATACTGTTATATTCTTATTTTTTTTTTGTGTCAACACTGCAAAGGGATTGCTTTAATCTCGTTGCACAAGTACCGTGTACTTGTGTATAATGACAATAAAGGCATTCTATTCTATTCAAATAAATAGCGGACTTAAGCGGGAGTTTGAGCGGCATTGTTGACGGTAAAATTATCATTTAAATGTAAGTGTCTTTAGTGTGTGCCGTACATTTGTTATCACCGTTAATGAAGCTTAATGCTTTAATGCTGGTACAAATTGGTAGATACACTCCGAGCTAACGTGAAATGATAATTGAACCTATCATTTAAAATTTGGCTGTTAGCTAGCTAGGTTGCTGTCTTTGTAAATTGAAATGTCCGGTGGCATTTTCATCTCTTTTTATATGCCATAACCGTATATGCGTAACTTTAGCAGAGATTTCAAAAATTTGTGTGTTTATCACTAGTTGTATCTGTAGGCGGGAGATAACACTGCACCGTGTTAACTTCACTAGCAACGTTAAACAAAGGCTAACATGTATGAGTACTTTCCCATGTAATAACGTTATGTTATAGCATTTACAACATAAACATCTTTTTGTTGTGTTAACTGTCTTTTAACAGGGACAAACGGAGGCGGTCACCAAGGATGGCAAAGCCAAAGACCAGCAGGGCGACAGAGGCCCAAGAGAGATGTTGAATAGATTATTTGCTACATTAGAGATTGGCATTCTAACAAATGCTTTAAATTAACTGGTTTGTCTGTGTCATTAGGTTCTTAGGCGTTTGTATATAATATAAACTGTCTTTCTAAGTCTATTTTTCCATCAAATTGTGACCTGGACAGAGGAAACTTCAAACAATAATTATATTCATATATCTGTTTTAATAACTCTTAAGGTATACATGTTTAAAAATAGAAAAGTAGCGGTTAAAATTAGCTTGTAGTTTACTACATACATGTAACATAAGCTTATTTTTCAATTCAACAAATGTAAAATATAATCAGCAACTACAACAAGGTAAATGCTACCAGGTAATGAGCTACCACAGGCAGTATGACATGCATGTAAATTGCAAGTGAGAAAGATTACAGTATAAATAGTACTGTAGACACACAAGCGTCCATCAAAATATGAAAAGTCATAATAACACCATTGATAAACACCCGCTAACACAGGTAGGTGTTAGTGTGTTAAATGATCAAGAGTTGTCAGTTACGATAATGATGAAGAAAACTACACAGTGGACTTTAACTGTATTCTTAAATATACTCGTGATACAACTGTAATCTTACCAGGACAGGTTGGAACACTAACTAAAGCTTTCTCCTTCTGTCTGCAGTTAGGAAGCCACACCATCTTTGGCAGCTGTGTCTGATCGCCCTTCATGTTGTGTGTACAGTGTATAGATAAATAAACGACCATTGACGCTCGTCCCTTGTGGCCAACAGGTCCGTTGTCTGCTCAATAAAGCCGGCCAGGAACGCACAGTGGACAGCCGGACTGTTCCAGCCCGATCTAGCGGCCAAAATGCGGAAGTTGACCGAGTACTCTTAAAATCCGAGTGTGAGCCTTCTGTTGGAGAGACATGAGCCAATAAGCAGAAGGATTAAACACGGAAATGTGAGGCGAGGAGGTGGGCTGAGAAGCATCACTGGGGGAAATGTAAGAGTCAGGGCGAGGGTGCTGATGACCAAGGAGCCGGACCTCTTGGCCAGGGAGCGAAGCACCCCGCCATGGAATGAATTGCCTAGGCATGTAAGCCAACCCCCATCACCACAAACACCGTGTCTTCCATTTTCAGACACATAGATTTGTAGAATGAGTATGATAATAAAATAACACTGAAAGTGGATATTATTTTTTTATTATTAAAGTTTTTATTATTATTTTTCAGAACATAAGTATATAACCCCTCACAAAACAAAACAAAAACAACCAATGCAACCAGGCCAGCGCATATCAAATCAATAAGTTCACAGAAAATTGACATTTACACAATATCCTCGATGTTAGCAGAAACATCCACAGTGAACAATAGCTTACAGTAAACCAATACTTTCAAAACAGATGTTCATCAAAGAGAGTTTACTTGTCCCAGTATTGCAAGGAAAGAAATAGTTCCAAGATTTCTTGAAGTTTTCTATGTCATCATTTAGCTTAGCAGCATTTGGTCATATGACATATTCCAATCCCAACCAGCTTTAACATTCGGAACAGTTGAAGATTCCATAGTGAGGATTATCTGGCAGCCGTCCCCACCTGCACCAGGTGTATTGGTGTTTAGACATATAGGCATCACTGTTGGATCCCCAGTAAACATAGTTCTGGTGGACATGGGTATCCCCACCCCTATCCAACTTCCAATGTTGTAATAGCTTTCCAGAATGGGGAGATGCATTTACATTCCCATATGCATGTATAAAAGTTCCTGATTCCATTGTGCATTTCCAGCATAGATTATTGGCAAGCAGGCCCATTCTATGGAGCCTGGATGGGGTGAAATAAAATCTATGTACCATCTTATAATGCGTAAATTTCCCTCTCGATTCTTTGATATATTTACCATTATTTGAAAGTATTTTCGACCATTCTTCATCACTAAAAATGCAACCAAGGTCCCTCTGCCAGACAATCCCAAGACTTTTACACACATCCCCAGGCATGCTATTAACTAATTTATAAAATGTAGATGCTTTATATTTGATTTTGTTTGGGCCCATAAAGTTTTGTATCGGATTATCCTTATATATGAAATTGTCTTTAATAATACAGTCTCTGATTTGTAAATATTTCCAGAAACTATCTTTTTTTATATTATATTTCAGCATGATATCTGAGAAAGACATAAACGCCCCATCTGTATATAGATCATCCACAATACGTATTCCTTTCACCAGCCATTCTTCCCAATAAACTGTTTTTCTTCCAATACAAATGGATGGATTAAACCATAATGAAGAGTACAACTGTTTTAAATGTGACATCTTACATATTTTATGCATCTCCTTCCATACTAGTTTAGATGTGCTAATATTGGATTTGTGAGAGAGAGGTTGTCTATTATCGTTTACCATGGGAAAGGAATCTATTGGTCTGAATGGGTTACTAATTCTTCTTCAATATTCATCCAACTCAGCTTTGTCTCTCCCTTTTCAAAATATTTAGACAAACTGGACATTTCGAAGCAAGATTATACAACCTTACGTTAGGGGGGCCATGCCTCCATGTCCCTTGCACAGCACATTTTCTTAATGCTAATCCTGGGTTTCTTCTTGTCCCAAAGGAAGTCCTTAACATAAGTGTCATACGTTTGTAAACTGGGATGGGACGTCAACAGGCACCATCATGGACAATAATGAATAATGGGGCTATCACCATTTTATTAATTCACCTTTCCCATAAAGAGAGCTTCAATTTGCCCATTTATAAGATGAGTTTTATTTCTGAAGAAGCGGGTTCCATATTCAATAGCATCATTTCCTCTACATTCGGATGAAGTTTATACCCAGATACGTCATACCTGAGGGCACCCACTTAAAATTAAATTGTGTAATATAATTTGAGTGACATGTTTGGGATATGGGCATACACTCAGATTTATTCCAATTAATCTTGTATCCTGAAAATTTTGAATATGATTCAACACACTGTAATAGAGCCGGGACAGAGACGGTCGGATCTGCTATAACAGCTAAGATGTCATCCGCATACATAAGTAACTTGTGCTCTTTTCCTCCTGCATGAATTCCTTTAATTCTTGGGTTGATTCTTATCGCTACGGCTAATGGTTCCACCACCAGCGTGAAAAGCAATGGGGACAAGGCACAACCTTGCCTCGTCCCCCAGAAAGATGAAAAAATCAGATAACTGACCATTCGTCATAATTGCGCTTTTGGTTAGAATATAATAAGTCAACTCATTTGCAGAAACATAGATCCAAATCCAAATTTTAAAAGTTTGTTGTTTAAGAAGCCCATTCCACGCGGTCAAAGGCTTTCTCAGCATCTAAAGAAAATGTCGCAACAGGGGTTGGATTAGAATTATTCAAATGTATATTAGAGAGTAAGCCTTCTCATATTGTCGACTGAAGATCTGTCTTAATAAAGCCTACCTGTCTTCATTTATGATATCGGAAGCACTTTTCTAATCGTGATGCTAGTGTTTTTGTTAGTATTTTACAGTCTACTCCTATGAGACTAATGGGTCTAAAGTTGAGGATCTGAAATATCTCTGTTTTTTAGGAATAAGTGATATCAGAGCTCATTTAAAGTGCCAGGTAGAGAGCCTGAATCAAAGAGCTTCTCTATACAATATCATATATGGGGCAATGCTGCATATATTCTTATAATATTCAACTGGAAAGCCATCCAGGCCCGGCGATTTTCCAGGTTTCATTGACAAGGTCGTAGCTTTGATTTCTTCTAGAGTGATAGGAGAATCCAATTTTTCTCTTTGCTCATTGGAAATGGTAGGTAACTTCAGTGATGAGAAAAAGGCATTCATTTCTTCTGAGTCAGGTTCATTAGCAGATGTGTAAAGGTTTTTATAAAACTCCACAAATATCCTATTTATGTCTGTGACTGCAGTAAATGTCTTGCCATCTTTTTTAAGTAGTGGAATGTTATTCGAGTTATCCTGTTGCTTAAGTTGTCTTGCTAATAATTTGCCATTTTTTTCTCCACCTTCATAAAATTTTGTTTTAAGTCTGAATAATGCATATTCAGCTTTCCTATTATATAGCTCATGTAACTGATATTTAAAATTACATAGTGTTTGATAAAGATGATTTGAGTATTTCTGTGCTATTTTTTTCTCTAACACATAAATTTCTTTTTCCAACTTTTTTTCTTCCTCATTGTTTACTGTTTTATTTTGATGCATACACAAGAATGAATTTACCCGAATGTACGCTTTCAAGGCTTCCCACAGAGGGCAATATTATCCGTGGAGCCCTTATTTACTTGGAGAAAAAAATGAAGGTCCTCCAAAATAGAATTACTAAATGCCTCATCTTGAAGTAGCATAGTATTAAGCCTCCAACGTCCTCTTCTTTCTTTTTCCACCTTGAAGTCTATATGTAACTCCACTGTGCTATGGTCACTTATAATAATAGCTCCTATTTCACAACCCATTACGGATTCCACCAGCTTATTAGATATTAAGAAAAAGTCAATTCTAGAATATGTCTTATGACTATGAGAGTAGAAGGTATATTCTCTCTCTCGTGGGTTTATCAGTCTCCATATATCAACCAAATTCCAGTCCTGTGCTACCATTTGGATGGCAGCCCTGTCCTTAGGTGCTGATTTCCCCCCCGGCGTACTCTTGTCAATAAATCCATCCATCACCTGGTTGAAATCGCCTCCCAGAATAATATATCCCTCAGTGTTTCCTATTATACTATTAATTTCATGAAAGAAGTCTGATTCTTCCTGGTTAGGAGCATAAATGTTGCAAAGGACAGTCCTAATTCCATTCAGCAAGGCTTCAATACATATGAAACGCCCTTCCTTATCATTATGTTGTTTAAGCATAACAAAACTTATATTTTTATTAACAAGAATCATTACACCATTTTGGTTGCTTGAAAATGAGCTGTGGTACACTTTACCCACCCAGCCTCTTTTGAACTTGGCAGCTTCTTCCTCCCCAGTTATATGTGATTCCTGGATGAATGCAATATCAGCGCCCTTGGATTTTAGATAAGTCAAAACTTTTTGTCTCTTAATTGGGTGCCCACATCCATTAATATTCCACGATATTATGTTGATATATCCCTTAGACATCTTTTGCTACTTGGTACTTTGCGTGATTTGATCTGCCACTTAACGAGGTACATACACAACAACATGATAACTACTACTAACAACATTCGCAAACTTAAGAACAATGGCCTGGTGCAGAAAAAAAGAAAAGAAATATAACACAGAACTAAGCAAGGCGACACAGAACATGCTGCCGCTGTTAGTCCTTTTCTTAACCCCTCTATTTAAACTTGGTCCGTGAGACGCCTTGAAAATCGTCCTTGGGCAACACAACCATCCGACCTCCGAAGCACAAAACCGACATCAATTTTACATAATGTTTCGATAAATATACACCTCAAATGATAACGCTCGTTTTTCACTTAGCTTGTTGCAAGAATCGTTCGGCCTCTGAATTATCCCGGAAAGTCTTCCTCTCGCCCTTCCAGGTGAAGATGAGCGTTGCAGGGAACAGCAGCCGGTGTTTCACCTCCATTTCCCGGAGGCGTTTCTTTACAGTGTTGAAAGCTCTCCTTTTCTCCACCAGCTCCTTCGACAGGTCCTCAAAGAAAGATAGTTTGCAGCCTTCCCACTCCAGCCCACGCTTTTCTTTGGCCATTGCAGCACTTGTCCCGAGACGCGATGAGGAGGAACCGAAATCAGGATTGTTCGCGGTGGTTTATGACATCAGGCTTAGGCGCCAGTGAGCGGTGGGCGCTCCCTTCGAATGAAAGTGGATATTATTAATATTATCATACAGTGCCAAATACAAAACCAGACGCTACATTAGTAAATTCGTCAGGAGCAATTTTGGCAGTGTGATGGTCTGCCACACTCTCCTGGTTCCTTGATATTCACGTCCATATTGGCTTTCATCTAAGCCTCCAGGTGCACTTCCATCTTGTGTGACCAAAAATCATGTTATACATTGTTTTCATTTACAAAGAAAAAAAATGATAAAAAGGTTGTAGGCCTACTATAATAGTCAAAATGCACTCAAGACTGACAAACAAAGATAAAGACAACATGGCTCTTCCCACATCTCCAGGATTCTTGAAGGGATGACCATATTGCAAATAGACATCTTGTCTATGAAGAAAGGAAACTATTTCAACACCAGAAATTGCTAAGTTATGCATCAAACAATAAGGCTTCCACTGAAATCAGTCTTAAATTGCCTCTAAAATGCTTTTGAGGGTATGAAATTTATACAACTGTGCTTTCAAGATACAGATGATGTAATCAAATGTGAAATAAAAGCATTACCAATCAACATTGTCATCAGCTGAGGCCTCAGCGAACCACACATTTTCTGATTCCCAGATTCATCACATTTTAAGCTGTAAATCATGACTTGCTGGCCAAATAACATTGAATGTTATTAAGATTAAACAAAATGCCATCCATCCATCCATCTTCGACTGCTTATCTGGTATCGGGTTGCGGGGCAGCAGCTCCAGTAGGGGACCCAAACTCTTTCCCGAGCCACATCAACCAGCTCCGACTTGGGGATGCGAGGCTTTCCCAGGCAGGTGGAGAATAATCTCTCCACTTGTCCTGGGTTTCCAGAGCCTCCTCCAGCTGGACATGCCTGGACAAACCTCCCTAGGGAGGCGCCCAGGAGGCATCCTTACCAGTGCCCGAACCACCTCAACTGACTCCTTTCGACGCGAAGGAGGAGCAGCGGCTCTACTCCGAGCTCCTCTCGGATGATGTGCTTCTCACCCTATCTTAAGGGAGACGCCAGCCACCCTCCTGAGGAAACCATTTCGGCCGCATCCCCAGGCATGCTATTAACTAATTTATAAAATGTAGATGCTTTATATTTGATTTTGCTTGGGCCCATAAAGTCTTGTATCGGATTATCCTTACATATGAAATTGTCTTTAATAATACAGTCTCTGATTTGTAAGTATTTTCCAGAAGAACGATCCTTTTTTATTTATTATTTCAAGCACTGTGTATATCTGCGAAAGACATAAACGCCCCCCCATATGTATAGAGAGCTGCCACAATACGTATTCTGTTCACCAGCCATTATGACCATAACAAACGTTTTTCCTCCAAATACAAATGGATGGATTAAACCATAATGAAGAGTACAACTGTTTTAAATGTGACATCTTACATATTTTATGCATCTCCTTCCATACTAGTTTAGAATGTGCTAATATTGGATTTGCAGAGAGAGGTTGTCTATTATCCGTTTTACCATGGG
>NC_045744.1:31041552-31042369 GCF_008692095.1 Etheostoma spectabile
TATTGGTCTGAATGGGTTCACTAATTCTTCTTCAATATTCATCCAACTCAGCTTTGTCTCTCCCTTTTCAAAATATTTAGACAACCTGGACATTTCGAATGCAAGATTATACAACCTTACGTTAGGGAGGGCCATGCCTCCTATGTCCCTTGCACAGCACATTTTCTTAATGCTAATCCTGGGTTTCTTCTTGTCCCAAAGGAAGTCCTTAACATAAGTGTCATACTGTTTGTAAACCTGGGATGGGACGTCAACAGGCACCATCATGGACACATAATTGAATAATGGGGCTATCACCATTTTTATTACATTCACCTTTCCCCATAAAGAGAGCTTCAATTTTGCCCATTTATTAAGATGAGTTTTTATTTTCTGAAGAAGCGGTTCCATATTCAATAGCATCATTTCCTCTACATTCGGATGAAGTTTTATACCCAAATACGTCATACCTGAGGGCACCCACTTAAAATTAAATTGTGTATATAAAGTGCCATGTTTTGGTATATGGCATACCTCAGATTTATTCCAATTAATAAAAATGTGTACCTGAAAATTTTGAATATGATTCACCACATGTATAGAGCCGGACAGAGACGTTCGGATCTGCTTATAACGCAAGATGTCATCCGCATACATAAGTAACTTGTGCTCTTTTCCTCCTGCATGAATTCCTTTAATTCTTGGGTTGATTCTTATCGCTACGGCTAATGGTTCCACCACCAGCGTGAAAAGCAATGGGGACAAGGCACAACCTTGCCTCGTCCCCCTAGAAAGATGAAAAAATTCAGATAACTGACCATTCGTCATAATTGCTGCT
>NC_045744.1:31042394-31043375 GCF_008692095.1 Etheostoma spectabile
GTGCCCTCATGCAGTGGGGGTAACATGTCCGGCATAGAAGGTTGTGTGAAGTACCCAAAATAAACGTCATAGAACATGCTGGCACCCGCTGACTGGTACTACCAGTAATGGTTGCTGTCCATATAATCATAGCAGTAGCCATTTATGTGACAAATAGGAGAGACATACACTTACACATTTCAATTCACACATGTACTCTTGTAATCCTGAACAATGTTATGAATATAACGGAGTGTGCAACAAAAAAACAGAACAAACTTGACAGTAAGGGGTAACTAGCCAGGTGGGGGGAAGCAAGAGACGGGGTTCGGGAGAAAGAAGGCTGCTAATAAACGGAGCGTCAGAGTGGTACATCCGCAAGATGAAACTGACGGGGGGAATCAAACGGTTGAACCCACGAATTTTCCCCTCCTGCTAGAATTCCTTTAAATTCTGGAGATTTGATTCCTATCGCTACAAAGGGCTCTGTTCATCAGCACCACCAGCAGTGAAAAAAACGAAATTGACGGGGGGGAAAACACGAACAAAAAAAAAAAAAAAAAACCTTGCCAATCGTGGTGCGCGCCGCAAACAAGGGGGATTCGAAAAATCAGATAACTGACCATTCGTCATAATTGCTGCTTTTGGTTTAGAATATAATAAGTCAACTCCATTTGCAGAACATAGATCCAAATCCAAATTTTAAAAGTGTTGTTTTAAGAAAGCCCCATTCCACGCGGTCAAAGGCTTTCTCAGCATCTAAAGAAAATGTCGCCACAGGGGTTGGATTAGAATTATTCAAATGTATTAGATGAGTAAGCCTTCTCATATTGTCGACTGAAGATCTGTTCTTAATAAAGCCTACCTGATCTTCATTTATGATATCCGGAAGCACTTTTTCTAATCGTGATGCTAGTGTTTTTGTTAGTATTTTACAGTCTACTCCTATGAGACTAATGGGTCTAAAGTTAGATGGATCTGAAATATCTCTGTCTTTTTTAG
>NC_045744.1:31043385-31043622 GCF_008692095.1 Etheostoma spectabile
TATCAGAGCCTCATTTAAAGTGCCAGGTAGAGAGCCTGAATCAAAGGCTTCTCTATACACATCATATAATATTGGGGCAATGCTGTCGATATATTTCTTATAATATTCAACTGGAAAGCCATCCAGGCCCGGCGATTTTCCAGGTTTCATTGACAAACTGAAGTTACCTACCATTTCCAATGAGCAAAGAGAAAAATTGGATTCTCCTATCACTCTAGAAGAAATCAAGCTACGCCC
>NC_045744.1:31044049-31044336 GCF_008692095.1 Etheostoma spectabile
TTTTTTCTCTAACACATAAATTTCTTTTTCCAACTTTTTTTCTTCCTCATTGTTTACTTTTTTAATTTTTGATGCATACGCAATGAATTTACCCCGAATGTACGCTTTCGATGCTTCCCACACCGAGGCAATATTATCCGTGGAGCCCTTATTTACTTGGAGAAAAAAATTAAGGTCCTCCAAAATAGAATTACTAAATGCCTCATCTTGAAGTAGCATAGTATTAAGTCTCCAACGTCCTCTTCTTTCTTTTTCCACCTTGAAGTCTATATGTAACTCCACTGTGC
>NC_045744.1:31044530-31044717 GCF_008692095.1 Etheostoma spectabile
CTCTTGTCAATAAATCCATCCATCACCTGGTTGAAATCGCCTCCCAGAATAATATATCCCTCAGTGTTTCCTATTATACTATTAATTTCATGAAAGAAGTCTGGTTCTTCCTGGTTAGGAGCATAAATGTTGCAAAGGACAGTCCTAATTCCATTCAGCAAGGCTTCAATACATATGAAACGCCCTT
>NC_045744.1:31044774-31044893 GCF_008692095.1 Etheostoma spectabile
TTACACCATTTCGTTTGCTTGAAAATGAGCTGTGGTACACTTTACCCACCCAGCCTCTCTGGAACTTGGCAGCTTCTTCCTCCCCAGTTATATGTGATTCCTGGATGAATGCAATATCA
>NC_045744.1:31045252-31045464 GCF_008692095.1 Etheostoma spectabile
GAAAATCGTCCTTGGGCAACACAACCATCCGACCTCCGAAGCACAAAACCGACATCAAGTTTACATAATGTTTCGATAAATATACACCTCAAATGGTAACGCTCGTTTTTCACTTAGCTTGTTGCAGGAATCGTTCGGCCTCTGAATTATCCCAGAAAGTCTTCCTCTCGCCCTTCCAGGTGAAGATGAGCGTTGCAGGGAACAGCAGCCGG
>NC_045744.1:31045489-31045906 GCF_008692095.1 Etheostoma spectabile
TCGTCGGCCGTCTTAATTATCCCATAAATTCTTCCTCTCGCCTTCCAGGTGAAGATGGCGTTGCGGGGCACAGCAACCGGTGTTTCACCTCCATTTCCCGGAGGCGTTTCTTTACAGTGTTGAAAGCTCTCCTTTTCTCCACCAGCTCCTTCGACAGGTCCTCAAAGAAAGATAGTTTGCAGCCTTCCCACTCCAGCCCACGCTTTTCTTTGGCCATCTGCAGCACCTTGTCCCGAGCCGATGAGCGTAGGAACCGAATCAGGATTGTTCGCGGTGGTTTATTGACATCAGGCTTAGGCGCCAGTGAGCGGTGAGCCCGCTCCACTTCGAACTCTCCGCCCGCGAGGCCGAGCCCTTGAGTAATGATCCTTTCCACATACTGGCGCACGTTCCCTTTCTCTTCTTTGTCTTCTTTCA
>NC_045744.1:31045916-31046411 GCF_008692095.1 Etheostoma spectabile
TCTCACATTGTTCCTCCGACTCCGGTTCTCCAAGTCCTCCACTCGTTCCCAAAGAGTCGCCAGCTTCTTGTCACATACCTCCACACATTTCTCCACCTGAGCACTAGCATCTTCAATGTCGGACACTCGCTGTTCGACCTCACCCAGCCTAATTAGAATATTGTCCACGGAGTCTTTAAGCTCTTTAGTTGTTTCTTTAATCAAGACAATATCTGCCGCAACAACTTGCAGTGTTGCACTCATTTTTCGTATTTCTTCCATGAAGTTGGAGTCGGTATGTTTCTCTGTAACGCAGATTGATTCTGCAGCAGTGCTTTCAGGCGTGGGACTGGTCCTCGCTGCTAGCTTACTCCTCGTTGCCGCACCCTTGAAAAAGTTAGCTTTGTTGTTGCTTGACATTTCGTCAGTGAACTATTAATATCTGGTTTTGTAAAAGGACTTTAGGGTTTAGCGTATCGAATGTATTTATGTCCGGATAAATTGAGAGGTATATAT
>NC_045744.1:31046421-31046552 GCF_008692095.1 Etheostoma spectabile
TGTGAAAGAAAAATTGTCGGTTTCTGGAGCTCTCCTAGTGTGCTGCCATCTTCCTCGGCGGTCCCACGTGACTCACTAAGTGTTTTTTGACGCTTCTCCTAAGGAGTGTTGCTGTTGGACGTAACAGCTAA
>NC_045744.1:31046787-31046896 GCF_008692095.1 Etheostoma spectabile
CTGCTACTGCTTATGTTGGTGGTTGGCGAACTCCTTTGTAAGAGGTTGCACCCACCCTTTAAATCGTCTATGCATAATGAAGAACATCGAGTCTACTCCAGAGAGATTC
>NC_045744.1:31046906-31047000 GCF_008692095.1 Etheostoma spectabile
CCAGCACAGAGGAGACTATTCTCCAGTTCTTCTACCAGAGGACGTCAGGAGAGACCCTGCCTCTGGGAATTTCCACCGGCGAAAAAGATGCAGG
>NC_045744.1:31047143-31047258 GCF_008692095.1 Etheostoma spectabile
TTATGGTCTTAACTGAGTCTTGGCTCCGTAAGGATATACCGGACAATATGCTTCAGCTGGAGGGCTTCTGTTGTGTCCGAGCGGAAAGAGATGTCTCCTCAAGGAAGACCAGAGG
>NC_045744.1:31047268-31047414 GCF_008692095.1 Etheostoma spectabile
TGCGTGTATGTGAGAGATTCTTGGTGCAAACAACTGACAATTAGGGAAACTTCATGTGACCCGGATCTGGAACTGCTCTGTCTTTCTATGAGACCCTTTTATCTACCAAGGGAGTTTGGGAATATTGTAATATGCGCTGCCTATGT
>NC_045744.1:31047456-31048116 GCF_008692095.1 Etheostoma spectabile
TGAATGTGTGCATAATCAACTTCAGCGCACTCCAGGGGCACCTATTTTTATACTAGGGAATTTCAACCACTGTCGGCTAGAGTCTGCTTTACCTGGATTTCATCAATACGTCAAATGTGGTACTCGAAACAACAAAGTGTTGGATAAATGTTTTGTCAGGCTTCAGAACGGGACTGAGAGAACCATTGAAAGCCTTTGAGGTGGTTGTAATGTAATCAGCTGATTAGTTTGAGTTATTGGCAACAGGTGTCTCTACCAAAATGAACTTACAATATTCTAATTATTTGTGAAAGAACGGAATTTTATGGAATTTTCATTTGTTGCCAGCTTCAAATCATTCAAAATTAAATGAGATAATATAAACATTAATTGAATGAATCATGTTGTTCGTGTAATAGCAGAATGGAAATAAAATAATGACACGAGTTTACACTCTTGATGAATGCAGATTACTGAAAATACTCAAAGTTTTTGCAAATATTCTAATCTTATGGCTTCTTACATGTATAGTCCGGAGGTAGCGAGACGACGGCCCGATGGATCAGCCCTCTGCGCTGATTTTCCCTGTGCTCAGACCCTTGTCTGCGATCAGTGATGAGTTGGTGTGTGGAGGAAGGAAGCGACCTTGAGCGTTTATGCACTATTGATGTGATACCGACA
>NC_045744.1:31048141-31048359 GCF_008692095.1 Etheostoma spectabile
ATAGATCTGTTCTCAAATCCAGCAAGCCTCAACATAAGACTGTGTTGCAGTGGACTGAGGATACTGTCGAGACTTTGAGAGGATGTTTCTCTTGTACTGACTGGAGCATTTTCCACTCTTTGGAGTTAAATGAGGCAACTGAAACAATTACTGATAATATTAAATTCTGTGTCGATAATGTTGTTCTCAAAAAGGATGTTTTGCATTTTCCTAACAAT
>NC_045744.1:31048369-31052241 GCF_008692095.1 Etheostoma spectabile
CTCCGAAGCACAAAACCGACATCAATTTTACATAATGTTTCGATAAATATACACCTCAAATGATAACGCTCGTTTTTCACTTAGCTTGTTGCAAGAATCGTTCGGCCTCTGAATTATCCCGGAAAGTCTTCTAGCGCACTGTCAGATGAAGTGAGCGTTGCAGGGAACACAGCGTGTTCACCTCCATTCCGGAGCGTTTCTACAGTGTTGAAAGCTCTCCTTTTCACCCAGCCATTCGAAAGGTCCTCAAGAAAGATAGTTTGCAGCCTTCCCACTCCAGCCCACGCTTTTCTTGGCATCTGCAGCACTTGTCCCGAGCCGATGAGCGTAGGAACCAAATCAGGATTGTTCGCGGTGGTTTAATGACATCAGGCTTAGGCGCCAGTGAGCGGTGGGCCCGCTTCACTTCGAACTGAAAGTGGATATTATTAATATTATCATACAGTGCCAAATACAAACCAGACGCTACATTAGTAACTTCGTCAGGAGCAATTTTGGCAGTGTGTGATGGTCTGCCACACTCTCCTGGTTCCCTTGATATTCACGTCCATATTGGCTTTCATCTAAGCCTCCAGGTGCACTTCCATCATTTGTGACACAAAAATCATGTTTATACATTGTTTTTCATTCTACAAAGAAAAAAATGATAAAAAAGGTTGGTAGGCCTACTATAATAGTCAAAATGCACTCAAGACCTGACAAACAAAGATAAAGACAACATTGGCTCTTCCCACATCTCCAGGATTCTTGAAGGGATGACCATATTGCAAATAAGACATCTTGTCTATGAAGAAAGGAAAAACTATTTCAACACCAGAAATTGCTAATTGTATGCATCAAACACTAAGGCTTCCACTGAAATCCAGTCTTAAATTGCCTCTAAAATGCTTTTGAGGGTATGAAATTTATACAACTGTGCTTTCAAGATACAGATGATGTAATCAAATGTGAAATAAAAGCATTACCACATCAACATTGTCATCAGCTGAGGCCTTCAGCAGAACCACATCATTTTCTGATTCCCCAGATTCATCACATTTCTTAAGCTGTAAATCATTGACTTTGCTGGCCAAATAACATTGAATGTTATTAAGATTAAACAAAATGCCATCCATCCATCCATCTTCGACTGCTTATTTAAAGAGGGTAACGTCAAACTTCAAACCCGGTAAACTCCACCAACTCCCGGGAGCATCATTTAACTTTCTTACCACATCAAATCCCCCAGTGTAGATGTCACAGTAAATGAGTCTGAAAGTTGAAGAATCTGACATTTCCCAATCTTTATATGATGAGGCTACTCAAATCTCATATCTTACCTTCCTTATTTAATTCCTAATGATACTTTTCTGGGCATTTTGGAAGAAGTGGACCAAAACCCAAACTAGGACAAAAACGATTTTTTTCAGTGCGCAACAATAAAAAATATTCAGGGAGTGACACCTGGCAGTTCATCTGGAGGACGCAAACGTGATTGAGGCCAGTTGAGACTTAAAAAAAACGCATTCTGTTTAATAGCATGGGCCACCACCCGTGGGATATCCAAGGGTTTGGTGCGCTGTTATATGGGTGAACAGCTAAGGTCAGGGGCTTCGACGGACCAGACCCGGGGGAAGAGGCTGGCTCTGGGGACGCGGAATTCACCTCTCTGTGGGGGAAGGAGCCAGAACTTGTGCGGGGGTGGAGCGCTACCAGTTAGATCTGTGGGGCTACTACGAACAGTCTCGGTTCGGGAAACCGTAACTCCTGGATAGGGGTTGGACTCTGTCCTACCAGATGTTGCCCATAATGTGAGCGCGGGCGGGGGTGGGGATCCTCACAACACCCCGCGCTGAGCGGCGCAACGTGGAGTTTACCCGGTGGACGAGGAGGGTCGCCTCCCTACACTTGCAGGTGATGGGGGGGAAAACTCTGACTGTTGTTGTGCATATGCACAACAAGAGTTCGGAGTATTCGGCCTTCTTGGAGACCTGGAATGGAGTCCTGTATGGGGCTTCCAGTAGGGGACTCCATAGTTCTGCTGGGGGACTTCAACGCACACGTTGGGCAATGATGGAGATACTTGGAAAGGCGTGAATGGGGGAATGGCCTCCCTGATCTGAACCAGAGCGGTTGTCTGTTGTTGGACTTCTGGCTGGTCATGGTTGTCCATCACAAACACCATGTTCGAACATAGGATGTCATAAGAGTAATGGTACCAGAGCGTGGTCTAAGGGTCTTAGGTGCCTCAAGAGGCGGTAACCACACAAACATGGTGGACACGGTGGTCAGGGAAGCCGTCCGACCTGAAGGAGTCTTTCCGGGATATGACATCCGGAGGACTCGGAGGCAGTTGAAGGTAACGACGGGCCCAAAGGGCTGCAGCCTCTGCCGTGACGAGGCAAAGCAGCGGGGTGTGGGAGAAATTCGGAGAAGGACACTTTGGTCGCACCAAGGTGCTTCTGGAAAACTGTTCGCCAACCTCAGGAGGGGACGGGGAATATCAAGTTTATACAGTAAGGATGGGACGTTGTTGACCTGAACTGGGGAGGTAATCAGAGCGGTGGAAGGAGCCCTTTGAGGATCCTAAATCCAGCTGACACCTCTGGGGTAGAGGCAGAGCTGGAGGATGATGGGGGATTGTCGTCAATTTCCTGGTGGAAGTTGCTGAGGTAGTCAACAACTCAAAGCGGAAACCCAGGGATTGATGAGATTTCATCCAGAAAGCTGAAAGCTCTGGGTGTGGAGGGGTGTCTTGGTTGACAACCTCTTTAAACATGAGTAGAAGTCGGGACAGTGCCTAAGGAGTAGCAAACTGGGGTGGTGGTTCCTCTTCAAAAGGGGGACCGAGGGTGTGTGTCCAATTACGGGGTATCACACTTCTGCCTCCATGGTAAACTACTCCAAAGGTGCTGGAAAGAAGGGTTCGGCCGATGTGAACCTTGGATTGAGAGAACAATGCGGATTCCATCCTGGTCAGTGGAAACAACAGATCAGATCTTTACTCTCGCAAGGTTCTTGGGGGGCCTGGAAGTATGCCCATCCGTCTACATGTGTTTGTGGATCTGGAGAAGGCGTATGACGGGTCCCCCCGGAGAAACGTGGGAGGTGCTGCGGAGTATGGGGGAGGGGCGTCCTTCTTAGGGCCATCAATCTCTGTATGACAAAGCGAGAGCTGTGTCGGTTCTCGGCAGTAAGTCGGGTCGTCTTCCAGGGAGACAGGCTGCGCTTTGTTCACCAATCCTGTTATTATTGGATAGGATATCGAGGCATGTCGGGGCAGGGAGGGGTTGAAATTCGGTGGGCTCAGACTCATCGCTGCTTTTTGCAGAGGATGTGGTCCTGGCATATCATCGGACTGTGACCTTCAGCACTCACTGATCGGGCAGCCTGTGCGGTATTACATTCTGTTTATGCACCGCTGTGACAAAAAAGGAGCTGAGCCAGAAGGCAAAGCTTTCGATCTACCGGGAATTTCGTTCCTATCCTCACCTAGGTCATGAGGCTGGGTCATGACCGAAAAAGAAGAGATCCAGGTAAAAGCCGCCGAAAGGGGTTCCTCAGGAGGGTGGCTGCGTCTCCCTTAGAGATAGGGTGAGAAGCACAATCATCCGAGAGGAGCTCGGAGTAGAGCCGTGCTCCCTTCGCGTCGAAAGGAGTCAGTTGAGGTGGTTCGGGCATCTGGTAAGATGCCTCCTGGGCGCCTCCCTGGGAGGTGTTCCAGGCATGTCAGCTGGGAGGAGGCCTCTGGAAGTACCCAGGACAAGGGGAGAGATATATCTCCAACTGGCCTGGGAAAGCCTCGGCATCCCCCAGTCGGAGCTGGTGTGATGTGCTCGGGAAAGGGAAGTTGGGGTCCCCTACTGAGCTGCTGCACCCGCAACCCGATACGG
>NC_045744.1:31052266-31052398 GCF_008692095.1 Etheostoma spectabile
TCAACCAGCTCCGACTTGGGGATGCCGAGGCTTTCCCAGGCCAGGTTGGAGATATAATCTCTCCACCTTGTCCTGGGTCTTCCCAGAGGCCTCCTCCCAGCTGGACATGCCTGGAACACCTCCCTAGGGAGG
>NC_045744.1:31052550-31052711 GCF_008692095.1 Etheostoma spectabile
TTGTACCCTGGATCTCGTTCTTTCGGTCATGACCCAGCCTTCATGACCTTAGGTGAGGATAGGAACGAAAATTGCCCGGTAGATCGAAAGCTTTGCCTTCTGGCTCAGCTCCTTTTTTGTCACAGCGGTGCAATAAACAGAATGTAATACCGCACAGGCTG
>NC_045744.1:31052736-31072879 GCF_008692095.1 Etheostoma spectabile
TGCACCGATCAGTGAGTGCTGAAGGTCAAGTCCGATGATGCCATCAGGACCACATCATCTGCAAAAAGCAGCGATGAGATCTGAGCCACCGAACTTCAACCCACTCCCTGCCCCGACTATGCCTCGATATCCTATCCATAAATATTATAAACAGGATTGGTGACAAAGCGGCAGCCTGGCTCCACCTGGAAACGACTCCCGACTTACTGCCGAGAACCGGCACAGCTCTCGCTTTGTCATACAGAGATGGATGGCCCTAAGAAGGGACGCCTCACCCATACTCCCGCAGCACCCCACAGTTTCTCCGGGGGGACCCGGTCACTACGCTTCTCCAGATCACAACAACATGTAGACTGGATGGGCATACTTCCAGGCCCCTCCAAGAATCCTTGCGAGGAGTAAGATCTGATCTGTTGTTTCATGACCAGGATGGAATCCGCATTGTTCTCTTCAATCCAAGGTTCAACTATCGGCCGACCCTTCTTTCCAGCACCTTGGAGTAGACTTACCATGGAGGGAGAAGTGTGACCCCGTAATTGGACACACACCCTCTGGTCCCCCTTTTTGAAGAGGGAACCACCACCCAGTTGCTACTCCTTAGGCACTGTCCCAGACTTCTACCACTGTTAAAGAGGTGTGCAACCAAGACAGCCCTCCACACCCAGAGCTTTCAGCATTTCTGGATGACAATCTCATCAATCCCGGGGCTTTTCCGCTTTGAGTTGTTGACACACGCAGCAACTTCCACCAGGGAAATTGACGACAATCCCCCATATCTCCAGCTCTGCCTCACCCCCGAGGGCGTGTCAGCTGGATTTAGGAATTCCTCAAAGGGCCCTCCACCGCTCTATTACCTCCCCAGTTCAGGTCAACAACGTCCATCCTTACTGTATAAAGCTTGGATGAATCCCCGTCCCTCCTCCGAGGTGTGCGAACAGTTTCCAGAAGCACCTTGGTGCGACCGAAAGTCCTTCTCCGAATTTCTCCCACACCCGCTGCTTTGCCTGTCACGGCAGAGGCTGCAGCCCTTGGGCCCGTCGGTACCTTGCAACTGCCTCCGGGTCCTCGGGATGTCATATCCGGAAAGACTCCTTCAGTCGGACGGCTTCCCTGACCACCGGTGTCCACAGGGTGTTTGTGGGTTACCGCCTTGAGGCACCTAAGACCACTTAGACACAGCTCTGGTACCAAGAACTTTTGAGCATCCTATGTTCGAACATGGTTTTTGATGGGACAATCCATGACCAGCACAGAGTCCCACAACAGACAACCGCTCTGGTTCAATCAGGGAGGCCATTACTCCCATTCACGCCTTTCCAAGTATCTCCATCATTGCCACGTGTGCGTTGAAGTCCCCCAGCAGAAATATGGAGTCCCCTACTGGAGCCCCATACAGGACTCCATTCAGGGCTCCAAGAAGGCCGAATACTCCGAACTCTTGTTGGTGCATATGCACAACAACAGTCAGAGTTTTCCCCCCATCACCTGCAAGTGTCGGGAGGCGACCCTCTCGTTCACCGGGGTAAACTCCAACGTGCGCCGTCAGCGGGGGTTTGTGCGAGGATCACCACACCCGCCCGGCGACTACATTATGGGCAACTCTGGGTAGGACAGAGTCCAACCCCTATCCAGGAGTACGGTTTCCAGTAACCGAGACTGTGCGTAGATGTAAGCCCCACCAGATCTAACTGGTAGCGCTCCACCCCCGCACAAGTTCTGGCTCCTTCCCCCACAGAGAGGTGAATTCCGGTCCCCAGAGCCAGCCTCTGCCGCCGGGTCTGGTCCGTCGAAGCCCCTGACCTAGCGTCACCATATAACAGCGCACCAAACCCTTGGATATCCCACGGGTGGTGGGCCCAGGGCTATTAAACAGAATGCGTTTTTTTTAAGTCTCAACTGGCCTCAACTCAGTTTGCAGTCCTCCAGATGCAAACTGCCAGGGATGCTCCCTGAATATTTTTATTGTTGCCACTGAAAAAAATCGTTTTTGCATATTTGGGTTTTGGTCCACTTCTTCCAAAATGCCCAGAAAAAGTAGGTCATTAGGAATTAAATAAAGGAAGGTCAGAGATATGAGTTTGAGTAGCTCATCATATAAAGACATGGGGAAGTGGGAATGTAGATCTTCAACTTTCAGACTCATTTACTGGGACACTACAGTGGGGGATTTGATGTGGTAAGAAAGTTAAAAATGATGCGCCAGGGAG
Organism: Etheostoma spectabile; assembly: GCF_008692095.1. Classification (NCBI taxonomy): domain Eukaryota; kingdom Metazoa; phylum Chordata; class Actinopteri; order Perciformes; family Percidae; genus Etheostoma; species Etheostoma spectabile. Next base: position 31,054,944 of record NC_045744.1, read on the forward strand.
TTGGAGTTACGGGATTTGAAGTTGAAGGAGTACCCCTTTAACGGTAACGTTAGGGAGAAATGGAAGGATGGCGTTTCTGCACGGCACCGCTCAATGAGCTGCCAATTAACCCTACGGGTTATAAGCCAGCACATCACATCTTTCAAACAATAAATCATCAACAGTGGAAAACTAAAGTTTGTTAGTAATGACCACAGAGATATTCCATGCACATTATTTAACATAAAAATCTTTTTGTCTCTGAATATCACTGACAGTCATAAATGTCATAAAAACAACAATAGACATTAAACAAGTCATAAAATGTAAGAAGGATATAAAAAAGGATCCTATTTTCAAACAACTTTCAATCCTTTGGATCAGCCGTAACTGAAGTGTAAATTTGGCATTAGCCAGTAATGTTAACAATTAAAATGTTAAACCTTTCTTAGCTAAAAAACTTAAGCTAACGTTTAGCTAGCTCTATCAAGGTTTGCAGTCAGTGCTAGTAGTAATTCAGAAAGGTCTTTAAATCGTCGTTGGAGGAAAATTACCAGCTTCCAATTTAAATAAAAATATAACTGTCGGTGCATGCCTTAGTGGACCTCTGTTCATGTCTCTGTCTGTCAGACAAGGGATGGCCTGGAAACGATCCCTTATAACAAAGCATGCTACCGTCATCTGCAGGTTCAGTTTTTGGTGTTATGTCTTTTTTGTGTTACACCATTTAAAACTAGAGAAAATCCGTTCTAGAGTGTATAAGTGTACTTTGTATACATTATAGGATTAGATCAGATGTAGGTTACATTATGAATGAACATATGATTTATTGCCTTGAAAAAAAGAAAACAGTAAACAACCTTCCATTGTCAGTTTGGTGTAAATATAGTCTAGAAGTGTTATGTAGATAAACAGTGAAGATCTAGACTGGACATGTTTTAAAGATATTAATATAATAAATTCTGCAGCTACCAGTCAGGTACATGCAGGATTATACAGAAAGCCCTATCCTTCCTTCCACAATTTTCCCTTTGAAGGCCCATTTACGAATGAATGGGCATGAAGACAATATTTACCAATATTAAACACCAATGCCACAATAACTGTCACATTCACACAATTAAACTAAACCTACTATGGCATTACGTGGTTATTTAAAATTACTGCAAGAGACAGTTAGAATTAGAATAGGGTAGAAATAGATTTAGATGATCTTGTAACACTGTCATTGTTGAGGGTGCTCTTACTTTGAAAAGCAGAAGGGACGTCATAGCAGGGGATCATGTGTTTCGGAAAATGGCAGAGCGATACTAGGCTGTTTGTCCATGCTGCAGAAGAATGTTTGTCTCAAACATTGTGCCACCATGGACAAAAACAATGCAGATCCACATGCGTTAATTAAAATACACAAATGCCTATTCACAGATAAAAACTGGATTCACAAATGTCCTTTGAATGTTGAAATGTTTTACAAAATGCTTTCATTATTTGTAAACTTGGTAATGTACTTTTTTAATTGTGAAAAATGTGTATTTTACAGATTTGTTTATTGCAAATGGAGTTTATACATGTGTTTCTATTGACAGATTGCATATTTACATACGATTGTCAATCTTGCACACAATCTGTTCATGGAGACATTCTCATCCCATACGCAGGGGTTGTAACATAAAAAAAATCCTAAGTGCAGGAGAAATCCAGGAGGACAAGATTTGCAGCACACACAGGCAGCTTGAGTGCAAGGATGAAGCGAGAATAGAAAATATGTACAAGCAACATACTAAGCCCAAGAATAAAGTAGAGCGGAAACAAAGCAAATCAAGAGCGAGCAGTGGTATTTAAGTGTGACAGCAAGTGTTGAGGCAAATTACAAAAATCTGATCGTAAAGTCAAGGAGAAATGCTCTAAATTGAAAGACTGTGCTCTTGAAGATAAAACTCCATAGCCTTTCGGAGTGAAGGTTTGGGAGATATGGGACAAAAATAATTAAGAAAGAAAAGAGTGGAAGGAGCGGGTCGTATGAAGGAGAACAAAAAAAATAGATTTTACAGTAACTGAGAAAGGTGGGTGAGAGATATATAAAAGATTTTTTGAAGTGTACAGAAACGAGGGTCTCATTATTTTGGAGAGGAACTTCAAAGGAGATGGAAACAATACATTAGCCCCTTACTCAACTGAGGAACACACACACCACACACACACCACACACACAAACCGCATAACTGTGGACTGATGAAAAAAAAGACATTAAACAGGCTGATTGATTGAATTTTTCTGAACCGAAACACTTTCCACTGTAACGGGATCATGACCTTTTCATGTTTTCATTGGGAAATCCTCATTTCTGTGAGAATGGTAACTGTATGAATATCAAAGACAACCATTATTCTAGAAGACCATCTATTATTGTCAGCAAGATATCAGGGTCGGAATATTCTGATAAGCAATGTCCAGCTCCCAGTATTGGATTGGAGCTGATTTTGTCATGGAGTTGTAGGGAATGACAACAAATTGAGGGTTGAGAGCAGGCAAGAGAAGAGAAGGTATAGTTGAAAATGTATTGTCCAACAAAAAAGTCTAACCAAAAACAATCCAACAGGCAAAACACAAAGTCCAAAAATACAAACTCCAAAATTCCAAAAGGTCAGAGGGAAAAAGGCAGGAAACCCTGCCATGGCAGGGAAAAACTCACGGTAAAACAGGCCCAGGAACGGATACAAAACTTGAAAAAACTGTCAGGATCAATACACAGACATGGAGCACAGACACTAAATACACAGGGTACTGAAAAGATGAGGGAATCACAGGAGCGGGAAAACACAGGACAGACACAAGACAAGACGAGACAGAGACCAGACTTCAAATAAACAGGAACAGAACATACAGACATTCAAGGGAACACAAGACAACAACAACAACACATAACCAGGTAGAAAACACAGCGAAATAAAAGAAATAGGTTAAAAAACAGGATAAAAACCAAAACCCAAACAGATATTGGTATTATTTAAAACTGATCAGGGATTGGCATTGATATGATTACCTTACTCCAATCATTACATCAGCTTAGCTTAGAAAGACCACCACAACTGGCATATTGTTCTTTTGGGGAAATGTCTGCTTTTTTTTTAAAGAATGGTCTGATATAAAGCGGGTGTGCATGCTTGTGACAAATGGGGCTCCATCCATGACAGGGAAAGTGGAATGGTTGGTCCGCCTGTTGCACCGCAAGTGATCTCCTTACACTGCATGTGCGCAAACTAAGTGGAGCACTCAAAACAACAATGGACGGTCATGGACTACAATTATATTATTCACTCCGCATCAAGCCTCCAACACTGCTTATGTCAGAAATGTCTGCTGAGGACACACCTTCTTTTGCAATAGACGTGAGGTGGCGTCCAAGGCAAAGCACTGGAGCGTTTCTGTGGTGTCAGAGAGGAGATCAACAACTTTCTCTGCAGCAGGCAAAAAAAAGCAGAAAATGCAGTTGAGTCCCAAACTGGACAACAACATCATGGCAACATATTAAAAAACCTTAATGATCTCATTGGACTGCAAAGAGAGACCAAAACTGTCATCAACCTTGTGTAATAGACGCAGAGCCGCGGGAACACATTTTGAATTGGGTTAGTAGGTTGTAGTTTGTCCTTTTTCTGGTGGTGCTGTAGCTAGGTAGGCCTAGGCAAGAGTGCCTAAAGGTCAGTTTTTTGCCTTCTTTTGTAATTGGACAAAGTAGGGGTTACTAAGATCTGGTTCATTTGCACTTTGTTTTCTATCCACATTTGCTGTGCAAACTGAAGAGAAACAATGAACAACCTTACATTTTTAATAGATTTGTTTGTTTCTTTTAAAATTTGTCATTACGAGTTGCTTCGCCGCCTGAAATGATTGGCCAAGTTAACCTTCTGAATTTGTAATTGAATAGCCGGCTGTAATCCTATACAACAAGTAAACCAGTATAGAGTACCAAATTATCAACTAACTAAATATATTATGTAATCAAGGTTATTGTGCCAGCATTTCTATTGATCATTTTCAAATGCCTTTGAAATGCTTTTAGTCATTTAATGAACACAGAAAATAACACTCACATTTGTGAATAAAGAAATTATTTCAGTCATCCAGTCATATGTGAGTTCGATCAAATTTAGATTGAATGGTGCTTAACAAATCACATTCAAAAATGTAACAAAGTATTATTATGTCAATGACTGTATTACTGCCTCTGCCTTAGACTCTCCTCCCTCCCTTTCTCTTTTGTGTAACAATGAAATAGCAATACTATCTTTGTTCATCTTCGTTGAAACGAAAGTAATGTTATTTACTGGCTTTTCCGAGCGCACTTGAATGGAGCATATTTTCACAGAGAAATTGAGAAAGAAAAGAGACAGATTGACTGCTTTGCAGACATTTCAGCTGGACATAACTTCAGTGCTTGTGTTTCTTTTCATTTTACCCACATCGCTTTTTTAAAACTTTCTTGTGTTAGCGATGGAGGCAGTAATGTTTCTCTGTTTACTGCACAGGACTCTTCACCGCCTCAAAATCGGCGCCACCTATCACATTCTTGGCCATCGCAGACTGGCGTTAGGTTGATGGGTTGAACTTTTTACAACAGGCCCCTGGGTTTTTTCTGGCTCCCATCAGACTCGTTACAATAGCTACTAACCCCATTCAAAATTAATGGAAAGACTTGGACAGTCTGACGGCGATGCCTGCAATCATTAATGCAGTGATCCCGCCTCTCTTCGCACACATTGGAACATGGCAGACTCTTTCTCTCTGTTTTTCAGTGAACAAAAATTAAAAAGTTGCAAACTTGCAGGGTTGCCATATCCAAGTAGTATAAAATACTTGTGTTGTCTCAAAAAATGGTCGCAAAAGGGGAGCCGTTTTCCATCTTGCCTGAGTTTTGTTATACGAAGAAAAAAAAACCTTTGAAAAATTTGATGTTCCACCAAACAAGTCCTTCCGAGGCTTTTTTGCAGTAAACACCCTAGCTCTGTCCCCAATTAGCGCTGCCCAAGTCCATTGTGATGTGAAGGAAATGCTAATATCTAGAGCACTTTTTCTCACATCCCGGAATGTTGGTGGGAATAGCCAGTACCCTCATTGCAGCGCTGTTGAGGAAGGTCTGGCAAAACAAGACTTTCAAAATATGAGACTATTAAGCGTAAGAGGTGTCACTAAGTTTGGTTTTGTACAAGATTGCTATCAATTGAGAGGGATCACTAAATTTAGTTTCCGTTGTTGAAGGAACTTGAGACTGTTTAGGTTGGTTGGGGGTTTGTGGGAACCTAAAAAGAAACTGTTTTGGTGTGAGAGAAAAGCTAATAAGTTAAATGTAATAGGCTTAAGGCGTATTTTAACTTCTCTGTACACTTGGTTTCATCTGTAAAAAGCAAGATTCACCAGCTTAATGTAAGCCATCAGGACCACATCATCTGCAAAAAGCAGCGATGAGATCCTGAGCCCACCGAACTTCAACCCCTCCCTGCCCCGACTATGCCTCGATATCCTATCCATAAATATTATAAACAGGATTGGTGACAAAGCGCAGCCCTGGCTCACCAGGGACAAGGGATCTTCCACAGAAAGACCCCAACACACGCCACGCAACACAGAACCCCATTCCTGTCTGTCACAGGAAAGACCCCAGACACACACGCACAGACACAGTCCTGAAGGACTGAAACAGGATGTCGGACCACCTAGCACAATAGAAATCCTGTTGTAAGGCTATGATCTGCCCAGTGACAATTTTAAACCAAGAGGGCTCCATTAAGGAGAACCCTAGAAGCTGGGGCACGCCTCTGTTAAGAGCATGTTTGGGACCTTGAACTAGTCATGTCCTTTAAGGACCGTGCACGTTATTACTGCCGGAAGCATTGCTCTGTTTATTAATAAATCATATACTAATCAAAGATAGAGTGAGTCTTAGCTTAATTGAGTCCCGACGTTTGGACACTCCAGTGGGATTCGCAACAGATACATGATACAAAATACTAAAGTTGTAAAAGTAGCTAGCAAAAATACACTACAATACAGCAACCAAGACATGTATCAAAATAAACTTACAGTTCTCATGTATTTTTTTAAATACAATAATACTGAGCATGATACATATTTTGAATAAAATGATCAGAAATACTGCCCATACTACGGTGGTGGGCATATCTGCAGTTTTACTAGCTTGGTAGGTTAGTTTGTTAGTAAATAATCATTTCATGGTTCAGGACACTTGTCCTAAGGAATATGGGTATTAAAAATCATGGTAATTAGCCACAAACAAGCTTTCACTTTGCACAGGTTATCAATACAGAATATGCCGCACATGGATTGAATTACAAAAAAATCTTACTAGGACTGGGACTAGCTCTAGTCTAGGCAATGGACAATCTTCTAATAAAAACAGTATTTATATATTACTGTTCTGTTTTTAAACTCGGACCTGTCGACATGTTGGAACGGACAAATATTCTGTAGGCAACAAGTCACATCTCAGTGTTCAAAGATCTCCTTCAGTCAAAGGATGCAATTCATGTACAGGTAGGCAAGTAATAACAATGATAACAAACACCATAACACGTCTCACTACATTGCCAAGTAAAGCACTGAATGTTTGGTCATGATTTCAAGATTATAATAAACATTACTCCTTTTAAATTGGCTATGGAGATTTTCAGGGTCTACGATACGACGATTGAACAGATGGATGACAGCATTGCAGACAGTTCACAACCTTCAGTAAATATGGCCTAAAAAAAATAAGGGAGTTCTGTGTCACGGCGGTTGAAAGGATGAGGAGGGTACAGGCCAGAAGATTGGTGGACGAAGAGCGTTTGTTGTGATTGATGAGAGCCATTTCGGCCACAAAAGAACAGCGTGTCGTCTAATAATAGTTAAGAACTAATTGTGAGAAATATAGTCAACTGTGTTTTTTTAATATTAATAATGTAGGTGGTTTGTCTGTGTTTGTGTTTTGTATCTTCATCAGAGGGAGAGGACAAATGGTGGGTGGAGTAAGAGAAAGAAGGTGGGTTTTTGTATGTTAGGTTCAAGAATCATCAAGGCGAACATCAAGAAAAGCATGTTCGACGTCTTGTGGAGAAAAGCTATCGAGGGACATCTAGTCCCCTTAATCGCCATCATGTGAGGACTGGATCATCAGATAATCCCAGTTTTGTGAGTGGCGTGGGGCCTATCGCATACTACCTGCACTAGGTAAAACAATCACACAGTCCACCCACAGATTGTAGTCCTCCACTCTACTGGTGCCCGAGACCAACATATTGAGAGGGCTGGAGATCTCAAGGAGCAGAATCTGAGCTTAGGGGAATCGCACAGATAGTTTGTTTTCTGACCATATTGCATAATTGAGTGGAATGAATGGCTTCCAAAGAAAACACCAATGGTGCATTTGGTCAGACTGATTCATGACATTTCCAGAAAGTACAGTAGCCCATTCAAGCTGATAACGATCGACGTACAGAACAAGATGGTTATTTGTATCCAGCCAGCGTCTTCCCTGAAAGAGACTTCAATGGTTTTATTTGATGAATGGCTGAGGGACCAATAACTGGCAATAACCTTATATGAGTCATAGTGTTACTTTTTCGTTGACAAACTGAGAGAACTGATTTTTCATACATTAGTCAATATGGTTGTATGGTGTAGATAGTCTTTAAACAAAGATTAACCCTAACAACTGCATTCAATCATAATTTAATATCAATAAATGTTTGTTAACATTGTCTTAACACTCACAAAATGTATAACCACCATTGTTTAAATGCATGCAAAACTGTAACATCTAATAGTTTATACTCTTGTCCTTACACTTTATAGAATGATCTTTTCGAACCATAAAGACTATCTTATCTATGTATTGCTTTGAATGTTCACTTTAAAATAGTGAACCCACTATTTTTAAAGTAGGAAAACAATCAGATTAAGCCATTATAAAGGATCGATATTATATTAGTAATTCAACCATGTAAACTATGCTTGTACATGTATTACTAATGGGTGTAACGAAAAGAACAACTTTTATGAATGCAAATAAAGAATTATTACGAATGCTTAAATATGTTAAGTAATGTGAAGTTAAAACTTTAGAACTGTGCTTATAAATGACTACTGAATGGGTTATTAATTGTCATAATAAGCTTTATAAATGAGTGATTCTAACTTTACTAATCTTAACTAAGTATTAATGTGAAGTAATAACATTTATACACTGTGCTGTAAACATGCCCATACTAATGGGTATTGACGTATGATAATGCTTTATAATGATGAATTTCCTAATTTAACAATGCTTTATACATACTTATAGGGTGTATTGTATAAAGTGTTAACCGGCAGGGTATTATGACAAAAAGTGATTTGTCATTGGCTGCTTGTTGTTGGTTGCTCTCCAGCAGATAAAGTTGAAGGACTGGTGTCTTGTGGGTACTGGAAACCGCCACAAGTATCTGCAACAGGGACTTTGGGAGAGTGGAATCAAAACGTATGATCGCATTTTGGCCAACGTGTTTTTTCTGACAGCGTTATTATTATTATTTAATTATATTAATTATGATGAAGACGTCGGTTAGAACATGTATTTCTGTACAAAAAAGGTTGTAAATCACTGTGAAACTATTTTTTGGTATGTGGGGTTGCTAGATATCAAACTGACCAGGTTCCAATTTTACTGCGAGAATGTTTGTGACAGTAATGCAAGCAAGCTTGACGTCCCCCACTTTGACTCTAGGCATATGCACCCAGAGAGTCGGGTATTGAATACGATTTCATCGACTTTTTAAAGTCTATGCTCCCACTTACTGCTTAATAGGGGGGTAGTAGGGACTAGATGAAGGTGTCCACCCTCCTCACTTTTTGCTGCACGAGGTTGCAGGAGTCCTTGTGCTTTAGTCCGGCGAGTATGTCGCATAACACTGTGCGGGCCCTCTAAAAACTCGCAGAAAATAATTTTGGTTTCAGGCTTCACCGTGCTTCTAAATGGCATCAGGCAGGACTGTCCGTTGCTCAAAATACAAGATAAAAGAGCTGGTTGATTTGGATGCTAAAAGTGAACCTTTCGATCTTGGGATACAAGTGTTGGTATATTGCTCAGTCCTGGTTTGTGCCTGCAGGTTTTTTTACGGCACCCATGTGTTGTCAATGAAAGTAAGTGACCGGGATTAAAAAGTTGTTCACTCTTCCGCAGCGTTGACGGTTGAGTAGGTTGTTACTCACTTCAACATGTTAAGCCTTACCTAGACAGGAAGCTTTCCCTCACTCCCTTTGTCGTACACAAACGTTTTTGGGGTTTCTTTCTAGTGCTAAGATAATTATTAAGACCAGGGTAACTTTGCCTTGTCGGGTGCTGATTCCCCTGTGACCCTGTGGTGGCTATACTGTACTGATTTGAGGATGTGTGTTGACCAATCATGCCGGTGGTCCAAGGATGGTTGGAAATTCGTAATTTTTGTCTTGAATGACACGTAACTTGAGAATTTTCTGCATTTGACTCGGATTCACCCTCATGAGGAGATTGGTCGTCGATCGTAAGGATTCTCATATCTCCTTGTTTTCAGGTGCAATAGAACCCATGGTGCGCAGCAGAATTTGAATGTGGTGATCGCGCCAATAAAAGCAGCATCTTCCGGTCAGTACCAGCAAGCTCCTTTCTGGCTTGCATAAACCCCGAAGGTTTTTTTCCCCGTCTGCGCGTAACAGAGACTGGGGCAAAAAATGTATATCATTTCACAATGATGTTTCGGGTAGAGTCAATGGGGGTTCGGGTTGCCTTGTTCAAGTGTGCTCAATTCACGTGAAGTCAAAAGATCTTGCACATTACCCTGACGATAGCTTGGTTTTATACATGTTCAGTATTCCTGTGTTAGTACTTTTTACTTTGGCCGTACCTTTGGTATGAAAAGCTGCGCAGTCTTTTAAACTGAGTTTAGGGTACTTACCAAACTTTCCGTCCATGTTTTATGTACGTTAACCTATTAGATTACTGAGGAAGTTGTATCATTCGGCATTTATAGTGTGCAAATCATTATCCAAGAACACACTTGTTCCATCTAGCATCACTTCAAAACGCTAATTGCCAAAGGTTTCGACTAGGTTGAGTCGACTGAGAAAAGTATTAGGTGTTGCCAATTTCAGTTGATCACAGAAGATCCTGTAGGAGAGAATTGGATCACGGCTCGCCCCAAGTCCAATTCAGGACACACATTTCGTATCTCATGTGCTAACGTAACTTGGGACGCACACAGGTTTCCTCTGTCGGATGTCTTTACTTTGCTTTGTCAACTTCTCTTTACCTTTTAGCATTTTTATTTGCCCCACTCAGCTGTAGGTAAGGGTTTTCAATTTTTCAGGCACGCTGTTTTATCTTTTTCATTCTACTCGATTAGGCCAAAAGTCCCCTGATTTTTAGCCAGTGGTTTTTATTGTATTTCTATTTGTATTTATTGTATTCATGTAAGCTGCGGCAGTTTGTTACATAAGCTGGTGATACTTGCTTTTTACAGATGAAACCAAGTGTACAGAGAAGTTAAAATACGCCTTAACCTATTACATTTAACTTATTAGTTTTTCTCTCAACACCAAAACAGTTTCTTTTTAGGATCCCACAAACCCCCAACCAAAACTAAAACAGTCTCAAGTTCCGTTCAACAACGGAAACTAAATTTAGTGATCCCTCTGCAATTGATAGCAATCTTGTACAAAACCAAACTTAGTGACACCTCTTACGCTTAATAGTCAATATTTGAAAATGTCTTGTTTTGCAGACCTTCCTCAACAGCGCTGCAATGAGGGTCTGGCTAGTCCCACCAACATTCCGGGATGTGAGAAAAAGTGCTCTAGATTATTAGCATTTCCTTCACATCACAATGGACTTGGGCAGCGCTAAGTGTGGACAGAGCTAGGGTGTTTACTGCAAAAAAGCCTCGAGAAGGACTTGTTTGGTGGAACATCTAAATGTTCAAAGGTTTTTTTTCTTCGTTAACAGATAAACTCAGGCAAGATGGAAACAGGCTCCCTTTTTGCGACCATTTTTTGAGACAACACAAGTATTTTATACTACTTGGATATGTGCAACCCTGCAAGTTGGCAACTTTTTAATTTTTGTTCACTGAAAAACGAGAGAGAAAGTCTGCCAGTTCCAATGTGTGCGAAAGAGGGCGGGATCAGCTGCATTAAGATTGCGGCATCGGCCGTCAGACTGTCCAAGTCTTTCCATTAATTTTGAATGGGGGTAGTAGCTATTGTAACGAGTTGATGGGGAGCCAGAAAAAACCCAGGGGCCTGTTGTAAAAAGTTCAACCCATCAACCTAACGCCAGTCTGCGATGGCCAAGAATGTGATAGGTGGCGCCGATTTGAGGCGGTGAAGAGCGTGCAGTAAACAGAGAAACATTACTGCCTCCATACGCAACACAAGAAAGTTTTAAAAAAGCGATGTGGGTAAAATGAAAAGAAACACCAAGCACTGAGGTATGTCCAGCTGAAATGTCTGCAAAGCAGTCAATCTGTCTCTTTTCTTTCTCAATTTCTCTGTGAAAATAATGCTCCATTCAAGTGCGCTCGGAAAAGCCAGTACAGTAACATTACTTCTTTCAACGAGATGAATCATATAGATTTAGTATTGCTATTTCATTGTTACAAAAAAGAGAAAGGAGGAGGGAGTCTAAGGCAGAGGCAGTAATACAGTTCATGACAATAATAATACTTTGTTACATTTTTGAATGTGAATTTGTTAAGCACCATTCAATCAAATGTGATCGAACTACAATATGACTGGAATGACTGAAATAATTTCTTTATTCACAAATGTGAGTGTTAGTTTCTGTGTTCATTAAATGACTAGAGCACTTCCAAAGGCATTTGAAAATGATCAATAGAAATGCTGGCACAATAACCTTGATTACATAATATATTTAGTTAGTTGATAATTTGGTACTCTACTTGGTTTACTTGTTGTATAGGATTACAGCCGGCATTCAATTACAAATTCAGAAGGTTAACTTGGCCAATCATTCAGGCGGCGAAGCAATCGTAATGACAAATTTTAAAAGAAACAAACAATATATTAAAAAATGTAAGGTTTGTTCTTGTTTCTCTTCAGTTTGCACAGCAAAATGTGGATGAAAAAAAAGTGCTAAATGAACCAGAATCTTAGTAACCCCTACTTTGTCCAATTTACAAAAGAAGGCAAAAAACTGACTTTAGGCACTCTTGCCTAGGCCTACCTAGTAAGCCACCACCAGAAAAAGGACAAACTACAACCTACTAAACCCAATTCAAAATGTGTTCCCGCGGCTCTGCGTCTAACACAAGGTTGATGACAGTTTTGGCTCTGCCTTGCAGTCCAAATGAGATCATTAAGGTGTTTTAATATGTTGGCCATGATGTTGTTGTCCAGTTTGGTGACTCAACTGCATTTTCGGCTTTTTTTTGCCTGCTGCAGGGAAAGTTGTGATCTCCTCTCTGACACCCAGAAACGCTCCAGTCTTTGCCTTTGGACGCCACCTCACGTCATATGCAAAAGAAGGTGTGCCGTCCAGCAGACATTTCTGACATAAGCAGTGTTGGAGGCTTGATCGGAGTGAATAATATAATTGTAGCCATGCACTGTCCATTGTGTTTTGAGTGCTCCACTTAGTTTGCGCACATGCAGTGTAAGGAGATCACTGCGGTGCAACAGCGGGACCAACCATTCACTTTCCCTGTCATGGATGGAGCCCCATTTGTCACAAGCATGCACACCCCTTTATATCAGACCATTGCTTTAAAAAAAAAGCAGACATTTCCCCAAAAGACAATATGCCAGTTGTGTGTCATTTCTAAGCTGATGTAATGATTGGAGTAAGGTAATCATCAAATGCCAATCCCTGATCAGTTTAAAAATACCAATCATCTGTTATGGTTTTGGTTTTTATCCTGTTTTTTAACCTATTTCGTTATTTCTCGTGTGTTTCTTACCTGGTTATGTGTTGTTGTTGTTGTCTTGTGTTCCCTTGAATGTCTGTATGTTCTGTTCCTGTTTATTTGAAGTCTGGTCTCTGTCTCGCTTGTTTGTGTCCTGTGTTTTCCCGCTCCTGTGATTACCTCATCTTTCAGTACCCTGTGTATTTAGTGTCTGTGCTCCATGTCTGTGATGTGATCCTGACAGTTTTTTCAAGTTTTGTATCCGTTCGTGGCCTGTTTTACCGTGAGTTTTTCCCTGCCATTGCAGGGTTTCTTCTGCCTTTTTCCCTCTGACCTTTTGGAATTTTGGAGTTTGTATTTTTGGGACTTTGGTTTTGCCTGTTGGATTGTGTTTTGGTTAGACTTTTTGTTGGACAATACATTTTCAACTATACCTTCTCTGCCTGCTCTTCACCCTCAATTTGTTGTATTCCCTACAACTCCATGACAAAATCAGCTCCAATCCAATACTGGGAGCTGGACATTGCTTATCAGAATATTCCTTGACCCTGATATCTTGCTGACATAATAGATGGTCTTCTAGGAATAATGGTTGTCTTTGTATTCATACAGTTAACCATTCTCAGCAGAAATGAGGATTTCCCAGAATGAAAACATGAAGTAAGGTCTTCCCGTGGGAAATGGTTTCGGTTCAGAAAAATTCAATCAATCAGCCTGTTGAATGTCTTTTTTTTCATCAGTCCACAGTTATGCTGTGTGTGTGTGTGTGTGGTGTGTGTGTGTGTGTGTGTTCCTCAGTTGAGTAAGGGCTAATGATTGTTTAACCATCTCCTTTGAAGTTCCTCTCCAAAATAATGGACTTCAGTTTCTGTACACTCAAAAAATCTTTTATAATTATCTCTCACACCACCTTTCTCAGTTACTGTAAAATCTATTTTTTTTGTTTCCTTCATACGACCCGCTCCTTCCACTCTTTTCTTATCTTGAATTATTTTTGTCCCATATCTCCCAAACTTATTCCGAAAGGCTATGGAGTTTTATCTTCAAGAGCACAGTCTTTCAATTTAAGGAGCATTTCTCCTTGACTTTACGATCAGATTTTTGTAATTTGCCTAACAACTTGCTGTCACACTTAAATAGCCACTGCTCGCTCTTGGATTTGCTTTGTTTCCGCTCTAACTTTATTCTTGGGCTTAGTATGTTGCTTGTACATATTTTCTATTCTCAGCTTCATCCTTGCACTCAAGCTGCCTGTGTGTGCTGCAAATCTTGTCCTCCTGGATTTCTCCTGCACTTAGGATTTTTTTTATGTTACAACCCCTGGTATGGGATGAGAATGTCTCATGAACAGATTGTGTGCAAAGATTGACAATCGTATGTAAATATGACAATCTGTCAATAGAAACACATGTATAAACTCCATTTGCAATAAACAAATCTGTAAAATACACAGTTTCACAATATAAAAAAGTACATTACACAGTTTACAAATAATGAAAGCATTTTGTAAAACATTTCAACATTCAAAGGACATTTGTGAATCCAGTTTTTATCTGTGAATAGGCATTTGTGTATTTTAATTAACGCATGTGGATATGCATTGTTTTTGTCATGGTGGCACAATGTTTGAGACAACACATTCTGCAGCATGGACAAAACAGCCTAGTATCGCTCTGCCATTTTCCGAACCACATGCTCCCCTGCTAATGACGTCACTTCGGCTTTTCAAAGTAAGAGCACCCTAACAATGAGCAGTGTTACAAGTCATCAATAATTTCTACCCTATTCTAATTCAAACTGTCTCTTGCAGTAATTTTAAATAACCAGCGTAATGCCATTAGTAGGTATTAGTTTAATTGTGTGAATGTGACAGTTATTGTGGCATTGGTGTTTAATATGGTAAATATTGTCTTCATGCCCATTCATTCGTAATTGGCCTTCAAAGGGAAAATTGGGAAGGAAGTATAGGGCTTTCTGTATTAATCCTGCATGTACCTGACTGGTAGCTGCAGGAATTTATTATATTAAATATTAAAACATGTCCAGTACTAGATCTTCACTGTTTTATACTAACATAAACATTCTAGACTATATTTACACCAAACTGACAATGGAAGGTTGTTTACTGTTTTCTTTTTTTCAAGGCAATAAATCATACTGTTCATTCATATAATGTACACTACATTGATCTAATCCTATAATGTATACAAAGTATACATTATACACTCTAGAACGGATTTTCTCTAGTTTTAATGGTGTAACACAAAAAGACATAACACAAACAACACTGAACCTGCAGATGGCGGTAGCATGCTTTGTTATAAGGGATCGTTTTCCAGGCCTTCCTTGTCTGACAGACAGAGACATGAACAGAGGTCCACTCAAGGATGCACCGACAGTTATATTTTTATTTAAATTGGAAGCTGGTAATTTTTTCCAACTGATATTTAAAGCCATTTCTAGAATTACTATAGCACATGACTGCAAAACCTTGATAGAGCTAGCAGAAACGTTAGCTTAAAGGTTTTTTAGCTAAAGAAAGGTTTAACATTTTAATTGTTAACATTACTGGCTAATGCCAAATTTACACTTCAGTTACGTGCTGATCAAAGGATTGAAGAAGTATGTTTGTAAAATAGGATCCTTTTTTATATCCTTCTTACATTTTATGACTTGTTAATGTCTATTGTTGTTTTTATGACATTTTATGACTGTCAGTGATATTCAGAGACAAAAAGTTTTTTTATGTTAAATAATGTGCATGGCATACCTCTGTGGTCATCTAAACAAACTTTAGTTTTCCACGTGTTGATGATTTATTGTTTGAAAGATGGGATGTGCTGGCTTATACACCGTAGGGTTAATTGGCAGAATCATTGCAGGCCGTGCAGAAAGAAACCCATCCGTCCATTTCTCCCTAACGTTAGTTAAAGAGGGTAATCTTCAACTTCAAATCCCGTAAACTCCCCAACTCCCTGGCGCATCATTTTTAACTTTCTTACCACATCAAATCCCCCAGACTAGATGTCACAGTAAATGAGTCTGAAAGTTGTAAGAATCTGCCCCATTCCCGCCATGTCTTTATATGATGAGCTACTCAAACTCATATCTCTACCTTCCTTATTTAATTCCTAATGACCTACTTTTTACTGGGCATTTTGGAAGAAGTGGACCAAAACCCAAATATGCAAAAACGATTTTTTTCAGTGGCAACAATAAAAATATTCAGGGAGCATACACCTGGCAGTTTCATCTGGAGGACTGCAAACTGATTGAGGCAGTTGAGACTTAAAAAAAACGCATTCTGTTTAATAGCCATGGCCCACCACCGTGGGATTATCCAAGGGTTTGGTGCGCTGTTATATGGTGCAGCTAGGTCAGGGGCTTCGACGGACCAGACCCGGCGGCAGAGGCTGGCTCTGGGGACGCGGAATTCACTCTCTGTGGGGGAAGGATGCCAGAACTTGTGCGGGGGTGGAGCGCTACCAGTTAGACCTGGTGGGGCTTACATCTACGACAAGTCTCGGTTGGAAACCGTACTCCTGGATAGGGGTTGGACTCTGTCCTACTCCAGAGTTGCCCATAATGTGAGCGCCGGGCGGGTGTGGGGATCCGCACAAACCCCGGCTGAGCGGCGCACACGTTGGAGTTTACCCGGTGGACGAGAGGGTCGCCTCCCTAACACTTGCAGCGTGATGGGGGGAAAACTCTGACTGTGTTTGTGCATATGCACCAACAGAGTTCGGAGTATTCGGCCTTCTGGAGACCTGAATGGAGTCCTGTATGGGGCTCCAGTAGGGGACTCCATAGTTCTGCTGGGGGACTTCAACGCACACGTGGGCAATGATGGAGATACTTGGAAAGGCGTGAATGGGAGGAATGGCCTCCCTGATCTGAACCAGAGCGGTTGTCTGTTGTTGGACTTCTGTGCTGGTCATGGATTGTCCATCACAAACACCATGTTCGAACATAGGGATGCTCATAAGAGTACTTGGTACCAGAGCTGTGGTCTAAGGGTCTTAGGTGCCTCAAGAGGCGGTAACCCACAAACACCCTGGTGGACACCGGTGGTCAGGGAAGCCGTCCGACTGAAGGAGTCTTTCCGGGATATGACATCCCGGAGGACTCCGGAGGCAGTTGCAAGGTACCGACGGGCCCAAAGGGCTGCAGCCTCTGCCGTGACAGAGGCAAAGCAGCGGGTGTGGGAGAAATTCGGAGAAGGACTTTCGGTCGGCACCAAGGTGCTTCTGGAAAACTGTTCGCCACCTCAGGGGGGGGACGGGGAATCATCCAAGCTTTATACAGTAAGGATGGGACGTTGTTGACCTGAACTGGGGAGGTAATAGAGCGGTGGAAGGAGCCCTTTGAGGAATTCCTAAATCCAGCTGACACGCCCTCTGGGGTAGAGGCAGAGCTGGAGGATGATGGGGGATTGTCGTCAATTTCCCTGGTGGAAGTTGCTGAGGTAGTCAAACAACTCAAAAGCGGAAAAGCCCCAGGGATTGATGACGATTTCATCCAGAAATGCTGAAAGCTCTGGGTGTGGAGGGCTGTCTTGGTTGCACCACCTCTTTAACATGAGGTAGAAGTCTGGGACAGTGCCTAAGGAGTAGCAACTGGGTGGTGGTTCCCTCTTCAAAAAGGGGGACCAGAGGGTGTGTGTCCAATTACGGGGTATCACACTTCTGCTCCCATGGTAAAGTCTACTCAAGGTGCTGGAAAGAAGGGTCGGCGCGATAGTTGAACCTTGGATTGAAGAGAACAATGCGGATTCCATCCTGGTCATGGAAAAACAGATCAGATCTTACTCTCGCAAGGATTTGGGGGGCCTGGAAGTATGCCCATCCAGTCTACATGTTGTTGTGGATCTGGAGAAGCGTATGACGGGTCCCCACGCGAAATGTGGGAGTGTGCTGGGAGTATGGGGTGAGGGGTCCCTTCTTAGGGCCATCAATCTCTGTATGGACCAAAGCGAGGCGTCGTGTTCTCGGCAAGTCAAGTCGGAGTTCGTTTCCAGGGAGCCAG
>NC_045744.1:31072904-31073019 GCF_008692095.1 Etheostoma spectabile
ACCAGGATGGAATCCGCATTGTTCCTCTTCAATCCAAGGTTCAACTATCGGCCGAACCCTTCTTTCCAGCACCTTGGAGTAGACTTTACCATGGAGGCTGAGAAGTGTGATACCC
>NC_045744.1:31073029-31074153 GCF_008692095.1 Etheostoma spectabile
CACACACCCTCTGGTCCCCCTTTTTGAAGAGGGGAACCACCACCCCAGTTTGCTACTCCTTAGGCACTGTCCCAGACTTCTACTCAATGTTAAAGAGGTGTGTCAACCAAGACAGCCCCTCCCACACCCAGAGCTGTTCCAGCATTTCTGGTGAAAATCTCATCAATCCCTGGGGCTTTTCCGCTTTGAGTTGTTTGACTACTCAGCAACTTCCACCCGGGAAATTGACGACAATCCCCATCATCTCCGCTCTGCCTTACCCCAGGGGGTGTCAGCTGGATTTAGAATCCTCAAAGGGCCTTTCCACGCCTCTATTAACTCCCAGTTCAGGTCAACAACGTCATCCTACTGGTATAAGCTTGGATGATTCCCCGTTCCCCTCCTGAGGTGGCGAACAGTTTTCCAGAAGCACCTTGGTGCGACCGAAGTCCTTTCCGAATTTCTCCCACACCCGCCTGCTTTGCCTCTTCACGGCAGAGGCTGCAGCCCTTTGGGCCCGTCGGTACCTTGCAACTGCCTCCGGAGGTCCTCGGGATGTCATATCCGGAAAGGACTCATTCCGTCGGACGGCTTCCCTGACCACCGGTGTCCACCAGGGTGTTTGTGGGTTACCGCCTCTTGAGGCACCTAAGACCCTTAGACCACAGCTCTGGTACCAAGTACTCTTATGAGCATCCCTATGTTCGAACATGGTGTTTGTGATGGACAATCCATGACCAGCACAGAAGTCCAACAACAGACAACCGCTCTGGTTCAGATCAGGGAGGCCATTCCTCCCATTCACGCCTTTCCAAGTATCTCCATCATTGCCCACGTGTGCGTTGAAGTCCCCCAGCAGAACTATGGAGTCCCCTACTGGAGCCCCATACAGGACTCCATTCCAGGTCTCCAAGAAGGCCGAATACTCCGAACTCTTGTTTGGTGCATATGCACAAACAACAGTCAGAGTTTTCCCCCCCATCACCTGCAAGTGTAGGGAGGCGACCCTCTCGTCCACCGGGGTAAACTCCAACGTTGCGCCGCTCAGCCGGGGGTTTGTGAGGATCCCCACACCCGCCCGGCGCCTCACATTATGGGCAACTCTGGAGTAGGACAGAGTCCAACCCCTATCCAGGAGTACGGTT
>NC_045744.1:31074163-31074715 GCF_008692095.1 Etheostoma spectabile
AACCGAGACTGTGCGTAGATGTAAGCCCCACCAGATCTAACTGGTAGCGCTCCACCCCCGCACAAGTTCTGGCTCCTTCCCCCACAGAGAGGTGACATTCCGCGTCCCCAGAGCCAGCCTCTGCCGCCCGGGTCTGGTCCGTCGAAGCCCCTGACCTTAGCTGTCACCCATATAACAGCGCACCAAACCCCTTTGGATACTCCCACGGGTGGTGGGCCCATGGGCTATTAAACAGAATGCGTTTTTTTTAAGTCTCAACCTGGCCTCAACTCACGTTTGCAGTCCTCCAGATGAACTGCCAGGGTCATGCTCCCTGGAAATATTTTTTATCTGTTTGCCACTGAAAAAAATCGTTTTTGCCCTATTTTGGGTTTTGGTCCACTTCTTCCAAAATGCCCAGGAAAAAGTAGGTCATTAGGAATTAAATAAAGGAAGGTAAGAGATAGTGAGTTTGAGTAGCATCATCATATAAAGAATGGGGGAATGTTCAGATTCTTCAACTTTCAGACTCATTTACTGTGACATCTACCTTGGGGGATTTGATGTGGTAAG
>NC_045744.1:31074725-31084606 GCF_008692095.1 Etheostoma spectabile
AATGATGCGCCAGGGAGTTGGGGAGTTACGGGATTTGAAGTTGAAGAGTACCCTCTTTTAACGAGTAACGTTAGGGAGAAATGGACCGGATGGAGTTTCTGCACGGCCTGCTCCAATGATTCTGCCAATTAACCCTACCGGGTATAAGGCCAGCACATCCACATCTTTCAAACAATAAATCATCAACAGTGGAAAACTAAAGTTTGTTATAATGACCACAGAGGATATCCATGCACATTATTTAACATAAAAAATCTTTTTGTCTCTGATATATCACTGACAGTCATAAAATGTCATAAAAACAACAATAGACATTAACAAGTCATAAAATGTAAGAAGGATATAAAAAAGGATCCTATTTTTACACAACTTTTCAATCCTTTGGATCAGCCGTAACTGAAGTGTAAATTTGGCATTAGCCAGTAATGTTAACAATTAAAATGTTAAACCTTTCTTTAGCTAAAAAACACTTTTAAGCTAACGTTCTAGCTAGCTCTATCAAAGGTTTTGCAGTCATGTGCTAGTAGTAATTCTAGAAATGTCTTTAAATAGTCAGTTTGGGAAAAATTACCAAGCTTCACAATTTAAATAAAAATATAAACTTCGGTGCATCCTTAGTGGACCTCTGTTCATGTCTCTGTCTGTCAGACAAGTGGATGGCCTGAAAACGATCCCTTATAACAAAGCATGCTACCGCCATCTGCAGGTCATGTTTGTTTGTGTTATGTCTTTTTTGTGTTACACCATTAAAACTAGAGAAATCCGTTCTAGAGTGTATAATGTATACTTTGTATACATTATAGGATTAGATCAGATGTAGGTACATTTATGAATGAACATTATGATTTATTGCCTTGAAAAAAAGAAAACAGTAACAAACCTTCCATTGTCAGTTTGGTGTAAATATAGTCTAGAATGTTTATGTTATTATAAAACAGTGAAGATCTAGTACTGGACATGTTTAAAGATATTTAATTATAATAAATTCCTGCAGCTACCAGTCAGGTACATGCAGGATTAATACAGAAAGCCCTATACCTTCCTTCCCCAATTTTCCCTTTGAAGGCCAATTTACGAATGAATGGGCATGAAGACAATATTTACCAATATTAAACACCAATGCCACAATAACTGTCACATTCACACAATTAAACTAATACCTACTTAATGGCATTACGCTGGTTATTTAAAATTAACTGCAAGAGACAGTTTAGAATTAGAATTAGGGTAGAAATAGATTTAGATGATCTTTAACACTGCTCATTGTATGAGGGTGCTCTTACTTTGAAAAGCAGAAGTGACGTCATTAGCAGGGGATCATGTGGTTTTCGGAAAATGGCAGAGCGATACTAGGCTGTTTTTGTCCATGCTGGCAGAATGTTTGTCTCAAACATTGTGCCACCATGGACAAAAACAATGCAGATCCACATGCGTATAATTAAAATACACAAATGCCTTATTCACAGATAAAAACTGGATTCACAAATGTCCTTTTGAATGTTGAAATTTTTTTACAAAATGCTTTTCATTTATTTGTAAACTTGTGTAATGTACTTTTTTATATTTGTGAAACTGTGTATTTACAGATTTGTTTATTTGCAAATTGGAGTTTATACATGTGTTTTCTATTGACAGATTGCATATTTACATACAGATTGTCAATCTGTGCACACAATCTGTTCATGAGACATCTCATCCCATACTCAGGGGTTGTAACATAAAAAAAATCCTAAAGTGCAGGAGAAATCCAGGAGGACAAGATTTGCCAGCACACACAGGCAGCTTGAGTGCAAGGACTGAAGCTGAGAATAGAAAATATGTACAAGCAACATATCTAAGCCCAAGAATAAAGTTAGAGCGGAAACAAAGCAAATCCAAGAGCGAGCAGTGGCTATTTAAGTGTGACAGCAAGGTTTTGAGGCAAATTACAAAATCTGATCGTAAAGTCAAGGAGAAATGCTCTTAAATTGAAAGACTGTGCTCTTGAAGATAAAACTCCATAGCCTTTCGGAAGTGAAGGTTTGGGAGATATGGGACAAAAATAATTAAAGATAAGAAAAGAGTGGAAGGAGCGGGTCGTATGAAGGAGAACAAAAAAAATAGATTTTACAGTAACTGAGAAAGGTGGGTGTGAGAGATAATTATAAAAGATTTTTTTGAGTGTACAGAAACTGAAGGGTCTCATTATTTTGGAGAGGAACTTCAAAGGAGATGTTAAACAATACATTAGCCCTTACTCAACTGGAGGAACACACACACACACACAGCATAACTGTGGAACTGATGAAAAAAAAGACATTCAACAGGCTGATTGATTGAATTTTTCTGAACCAGAAACATTTTCCACTGTAAAGACTCATACCTTTTCATGTTTCATCTGGGAAATCCTCATTTCTGCTTGAGAATGGTTAACTGTATGAATATCAAAGACAACCATTATTCATAGAAGACCATCTATTATTGTCAGCAAGATATCAGGGTCAAGGAAATATTCTGATAAGCAATGTCCAGCTCACAGTATTGGATTGGAGCTGATTTTTGTCATGGAGTTGTAGGGAATGACAACCAAATTGAGGGTAAGAGCAGGCAAGAGAAGGTATAGTGAAAATGTATTGTCCAACAAAAAAGTCTAACCAAAACACAATCCAACAGGCAAAACACAAAGTCCAAAAATACAAACTCCAAAATTCCAAAAGGTCCAGAGGGAAAAAGGCAAGAAGAAAACCCTGCAATGGCAGGGAAAAACTCACGGTAAAACAGGCCACAGGAACGGATACAAAACTTGAAAAAAACTGTCAGGATCACATACACAGACATGGAGCACAGACACTAAATACACAGGGTACTGAAAAGATGAGGTAATCACAGGAGCGGGAAAACACAGGACACAAGACAAGACGAGACAGAGACCAGACTTCAAAATAAAACAGGAAACAGAACATACAGACATTCAAGGGGAACACAAGACAACAACAACAACACATAACCAGGTAAGAAACACAGAGAAATAACAGAAAATAGGTTAAAAAAACAGGATAAAAACCAAAACCATAACAGATATTGGTATTTTTAAACTGATCAGGGATTGGCATTGATCCTGATTACCTTACTCCAATCATTTACATCAGCTTAGAAAGACACACAACTGGCAATATTGTCTTTTGGGAAATGTCTGCTTTTTTTTAAAGACAATGGTCTGGATATAAAGCGGGTGTGCATGCTTGTGACAAATGGGGCTCCATCCATGACAGGGAAAGTGAATGGTTGGTCCGCTGTTGCACCGCAGTTGATCTCCTTACACTGCATTGTGCGCAAAACTAAGTGGAGCACTCAAAACAACAATGGAACGTGTCATGACTACAATTAATATTATTCACTCCGCATCAAGCCTCCAACACTGCTTATGTCAGAAATGTCTGCTGAGGACCACGACCTTCTTTTGCATAATGACGTGAGGTGGCTGTCCAAAGGCAAAGCACTGGAGCGTTTCTGTGGTGTCAGAGAGGAGATCACAACTTTCCTCTGCAGCAGGCAAAAAAAAGCAGAAATGCAGTTGAGTCACAAACTGGACAACAACATCATGGCCAACATATTAAAACACCTTAATGATCTCAATTTGGGACTGCAAGGCAGAGACAAAACTGTCATCAACCTTGTGTAATAGACGCAGAGCCGCGGGAACACATTTTGAATTGGGTTTAGTAGGTTGTAGTTTGTCCTTTTTCTTGGTGGTGCTGTAGCTAGGTAGGCCTAGGCAAGAGCTGCCTAAAGGTCAGTTTTTTTTCCTTCTTTTGTAATTGGACAAAGTAGGGGTTACCTAAGATTCTGTTCATTTAGCACTTTTGTTTTCTATCCACATTTTGCTGTGCAAACTGAAGAGAAACAATGAACAAACCTTACATGTTTTTTAATATATTTGTTTGTTTCTTTTAAAATTTGTCATTACGAGCTGCTTCGCCGCTGAAATGATTGGCCAAGTTAACCTTCTGAATTTGTAATTGAATAGCCCGGCTGTAATCCTTATCAAACAAGTAACCAAGTATAGCTACCAAATTAATCAACTAACTAAATATATTATGTAATCAAGGTTTATTGTGCCAGCATTTCTATTTATCATTTTCAAATGCCTTTGGAAATGCTTCTAGTCATTTAATGAACACAGAAACTAAACACTCACATTTGTGAATAAAGAAATTATTTCAGTCATTCCAGTCATATTGTAGTTCGATCACATTTTAATTGAATGGTGCTTAACAAATTCACATTCAAAAATGTAAACAAAGTATTATTATTGTCAATGAACTGTATTACTGCCTCTGCCTTAGACTCTCCCTCCCTCCTTTCTCTTTTTTGTTAACAATGAAATAGCAATAATATCTATATGATTCATCTTCGTTGAAAGAGAAGTAATGTTACTGTACTGGCTTTTCCGAGCGCACTTGAATGGAGCATTATTTCACAGAGAAATTGAGAAAGAAAAGAGACAGATTGACTGCTTTTGCAGACATTCAGCTGGACATAACTTCAGTGCTTGTGTTTTCTTTTCATTTTACCCACATCGCTTTTTAAAACTTTCTTGTGTTAGCGATGGAGGCAGTAATGTTTCTCTGTTTACTGCACAGGACTCTATCACCGCCTCAAAATCGGCGCCACCTATCACATTCTTGGCCATCGCAGACTGGCGTTAGGTTGACTGGGTCTGAACTTTTTACAACAGGCCCCTGGGTTTTTTCTGGCTCCCCATCACTCGTTACAATAGGCTACTACCCCCATTCAAAATTAATGGAAAGACTTGGACAGTCTGACGGCCGATGCCTGCAATATTAATGCAGCTGATCCCGCCCTCTTTCGCACACATTGGAACCTGGCAGACTCTTTCTCTCCTCGTTTTTCAGTGAACAAAAATTAAAAAGTTGCCAACTTTGCAGGTTGCACATATCCAAGTAGTATAAAATACTTGTGTTGTCTCAAAAAATGGTCGCAAAAGGGGAGCCCTGTTTTCCCATCTTGCCTGAGTTTTCTGTTATACGAAGAAAAAAAACTTTTGAACATTTATATGTTCCACCAAAACAAGTTCCTTCTCGAGGCTTTTTTGCAGTAACACCCTAGCTCTGTCCACACTTAGCGCTGCCCAAGTCCATTGTGATTGTGAAGGAAATGCTAATAATCTAGAGCACTTTTTCTCACATCCCGGAATGTTGTGTGGACTAGCCAGACCCTTCATTGCAGCGCTGTTGAGGAAGGTCTGGCAAAACAAGACTATTCAAATATTGACTATTAAGCGTAAGAGGTGTCACTAAGTTTGGTTTTGTACAAGATTGACTATCAATTGCAAGAGGGATCACTAAATTTAGTTTCCGTTGTTGAACAGGGAACTTGAGACTGTTTATGTTTTGGTTGGGGGTTTGCTGGGATCCTAAAAAGAACTGTTTTGGTGTTGAGAGAAAAGACTAATAAGTTAAATGTAATAGGCTTAAGGCGTATTTTAACTTCTCTGTTTACACTTGGTTTCATCTGTAAAAAAGCAAGTATATCACCAGCTTAATGTAAACAAACTGCCGAGCTTACATGAATACAATAAATACACAATAGAATACAATAAAAAACTGGTAAATCAGGGGACTTTCGGCCTAATCGAGTAGAATGACAAAAAGATTAAAAAGCTGCCTGAAATAACTGAAAAACCCTTACCCTACAGCTGAGTGGGCAAATAAAAATGCCTAGAAAGGTAAAGAGAAGTTGCAAACAAAGTAAAGAATACATCGACAGAGAAACCGGTGTGCTGTCCCAAGTTACGTTAGCAACATGGAGGACGACATGTTGCCTGAAATGGACTTGGGGCCGAGCCGTGATCCAAGTTCCTCTCCTACAGGATCTTCTGTGATCAACTGAAACTTGGCAACAACCTAATGACTTTTCTCAGCTGAATCAACCTAGGTCGAACATTGGGCAAGTTAGCGTTTTGAACTGATTAGCTAATGGAACCAACTGTGTGTCTTGTAAATGATGCCACTAATAATGCCCGAAATGATACAGAACTTCTACAGTAATACTAATAGGTTATGTATACATAAAACCATGGACTGGAAAGTTTGTAAGTACACCTAAAGCCTCATGTATAAAAGACTGCGCAGCTTTCATACCAGAAGGTACGGCCAAAAGTTAAAAAGTACCTAAGCACAGAAATACTGACATGTATAAAACCAGCTTACGTCAGGTAATGTGCAACTATCCTTTATACTTCACGTGAAATTGAGCACACGTGAACAAGCAACCGAACCCGCCTTGCCTCCTCCCGAAAATCATTGTGGAAATGACTATACATTTTTTGCCCCAACGTCATGCTTACCGCTGCAGACGGGAAAAAAACTTCTTGGGGTTATGCAAGCCAAAAGAGGAGCTTGCTGGTACTGACTCGGTAAGGATGCTGCTTTATTGGCGGCGAATCACCCACATCAATTTCATGCTGCAGCACATGGGTTCTATTTGGCACATCTGAAAACAGAGAGATATGAGAACTCGTTAGACTGACCACATCCTCATGATGAATCCGAGTCAAATGCAGAAAATTCTCAAGTTAAGTGTCATTCAAGACAAAATTTCAGAATTTTCCAACCATCCTTGGACCACGGCACTGGATGGTCCAACAACATCCTCAACATCAGTATCGTCATAGCCACCAGGGTCACAGTGGAATCAGCACCGGACAAGGCCAAAGTTACCCTGGGCTTAATTAATTATCTTAGCACTAGACAGAACCACAACCACTTTGACTGTACAGACAAAGGAGTGAGGGACAGCTTCCCTGTCTAGGTAAGGCTTCAACATGTTGAAGTGACACAACCTACTCACCGTCAACGCTGCGGAGTGACAACTTTTTAATCCCGGTCACTTACTTTTCATTGGACTATACATGGGTCGCCGTAACAAGCCTGCAAGGCAGAACCAGGACTGAGCAATATACCAACACTGTATCACCAAGACTGAAAGTTCTACTTTTAGCATCCAAATCAAACCATCTTTTCATCTTTGTTTGAGCAACGGACATGTCCTGCTATGCCATTTCAGAAGCACGGTGAAGCCTGAAACAAAATTACTGCAAGTTTTTAAGAGGGCCACGCACAGTGTATGCAGACACTAACTCCGCCGGACTAAAGCCCAAGGACTCCTGAACAACCTCATGGGCAGCAAAAAGGAGGAGGTGGACACCTTCATCCTAGTCCCTACTAAACCCCCTACTTAAGGCAGTAAGTGTGGAGCATAGACTTTAAAGTCTGATGGAATCGTTCAATTACCCCGACTCTCTGGGTGATATGCGCTAGAGTAACAGTGGGGGACGTCAAGCTGCTTCATTACTTGCACAAACATTCTCGACATAAAATTGGAACCCTGGTCAGTTTGTATTATCTTAGGCAACCCACATACCAAAAAATATTTCACCAGTGCTTTTACAACATTTTTTGTCAGAAATACATGTTTAACAGTACTGTCTCTCATCATTAATTAATAATTAATAATAATAATTAATCCTGGTCAGAAAAAACACTGCAAAATGCGATCATACGTTTTATTCACTCTCCCCAAATCATCCTGTGCAGATACTTGTGGCGGTTTCCATTTACACACAAGCACACCATCCTTCAACTTTATCTGCTGGAACGACAGCAACAAAACAAGAAGCCAATGACAAATCACGTTTTTGTTCAAAAATAACCCTGTCGGTAACACTTTATAATAACTACACGCTATAAAGTATTAGTTAAGCATTAGTAAATTAGGAATTCATCATTTATAAAGCATTATTCATACAGTAATACCCATTAGTATGTCATTTACAAGCACAGTTATAAATGTTTTGACTTCACATTATTAAGCATTAGTTAAGCATTAGTAAATTAGGAATTCATCATTTATAAAGCATTATTCATACATTAATACCCATTAGTAAGTCATTTATAAGCACAGTTATAAATGTTTTAACTTCACATTATTAAACATTATTTAAGCATGTAAATTCTTAGTTGTCATTCAAAACGTGTTCTTTTCTTAATACACATTAGTAAATCATTTAAAGCATAGTATACATGTTGAATTCTATATTAATAAGCTCCTTTATAATGGGCTTAATGATGACTTTAAAAATTGTGGGTTCATTTATAAAGGAATATTTCAAAGACATACCATATATAAAGTAGTTCTTTATGGTTCGAAAGATCATTTATAAAGTGTAAGGAAATGATTAATAAACTATTTAGATGTACATTTTTGCATGCATTTAAACAAATGGTTTAGACATTTTGTGAGTGTTAAGACAATGTTACAAACATTTATTGATATTAAATTTATGATTAATTCAGTTGTTAGTGGTTAACTATTTTTAAAGACTATCTACACCATACAAATCATTGACTAATGAGATTGAAAAATCAGTTCTCTCAGTTTTTCAACAGAAAAAGTAACATATGAACATATAAAGGATTTATTGCCATTTATTGTCCCTCAGCCATTCATTCATAATAAAAACATTGATTCTCTTTCAGGAGACCTTGGCTGGATAAAATAACATTTGTTCTGTACGTCGTATCTTATACAGCTTGAATGGGACTACTTGTACTTTCTGGAAATGTCATGAATCAGTCTGCCAAATGCACCATTATGGTGTTTCTTTGTAAGCCATTCATTCCACTCAATTATTGCAAGATGGTCAGAAAGCAAACTATCTGTGCGTTTCCCCTAGACTCAGATCTGCCCTTGTAGGATCTCCAGGCCCTCTCAATATGTTGGGTATGGGCACCAGTATGGGGATCTACATACCACCTGCTGTGGTTGACTGTGTGATGGTTGTACCCTAGTGCAGGGAGTATGCGATAGGCACGCCACTCATCACTGATTATTCATGATCCACGCCTCACATGATGGGCGATTAAGGGGACTAGATGTCCTCGAGATCTTTTCTCCACAAGACGTAGAACAGGCTTTCTTGATGTTCGTCCTTGATGATGCTTGACACCTAACATCCCAAAAACCCACTTCTTTCTCTTCCATCCACCAACCATTCGTCCTCTCCCGTACTGATGAAGATACAAAACAACAAACACAGACAAACACATACATTATTATATTAAGAAAAACACAGTTGACTATATTTCACAATTATTTCTTAACTATTATTATAAGACACCTTTCTTTTGTGCCGAAAATGGCTCTCATCAATCACAACAAACTCTCTTCTTCCACCAATCTTCTGGCCTGTACGCCTCCTCATCCTTTCAACCGCCGTGACACAGACCTACCTTATTTTTTTAGCCATTTTACTGAGAGTTGCTGAACTGGCTGCAATGCTGTCATCCATCATGTCAATCTGTCGTAATCGTAGACCCTGACAAAATCTCCATAGGCAAATTTAAAAGAGTAATGTTTATGTATATCTGAAATCATGAACAAAACATTCAGTGCTTTACTTGGCAATGTAGTGAGACTGTGGTATGTGTTTGTTATCATTGTTATTACTTGCCTACCTGTACATGAATTGCATCCAGTTACTGAAGGAGATCTTTGAACGACTGAAGATTGACTTGTGCCTGACAGAGATATGTTTTTCCGTTCCAACATGTCGACAGGTCCTATTTAAAAAGAACAGTAATATAAAATACTGTTTTTATTAGAAAGATGTCCATGGCCTAGACTAGGAGCTAGTCCAAGTCTAGTAATGATTTTTTGGAATCATCCATGTGCCGGACATATTCTGATATGATAACCTTTGCAAAGTGAAAGCTTTGTTGTAGGCTAATTACCATGATTTTTATACCCATATTCCTTATGACAAGTGTCCTGAACAATGAAATGATTATTACTACAAAACTACCTACACAAAGCTAGTA
>NC_045744.1:31084616-31087015 GCF_008692095.1 Etheostoma spectabile
GATATGCCCCACCACCTAGGTATGGGCAGTATTTCTGATCATTTATATAAAAATAGTATCATGCTCAGTATTATTGTATTTAAAAAAATACATGATACTGTAGTTTATTTTGATACATGTCTTGGTTGCTGTATTTTGTACACTTAGCAATCTGGAGTGGGAAATTACATTTTTAGGTCTTGTGGAATTTGAATATTTTCATTAAATCCTTCATTAAATTTCGCTGTATAGTTTCCAAGCAATGTCGAGTGACAACTAGGTAATACAGATGGATTAAATAATCCTCAATTTTCAATGAAGTGTTAAAAGATGATTTGGATGAATAGATTTCAGTATTGCAAAGTACTGTGAGTTATGTGTAATAATCTGTCACCAGGATGAGGAAACATTAGTCTCACAGAGTGAGATTAAAAAAGGGGGAGTTCAAAATCCATGCTCTTATCGGGGTGCTCCAATGATTAAGCTGGGACGTTGTCATTGTCATGTGTGCTCACGGAATAGGATTTCATGAAGCGTGTGGTGTTGCAGAAAAGCTTAGACCAGAAGAGGGAAATGTTGAAAATTTTAAATGTTGTATGTGCTTGAAACATAGTGTGCGATTTACAATTATACATTCAAGTCAAAAGGTAAAAAGCATTATTCAGCTAAATGAAGACATGTTGGTCATGAGTTAAGTTTGTTGTCCGAGAAGGGATATGTTTGTTGTACATTGAAGGTGTTTTGCAAGACTTTTTTATAATATAAAGATGCTCTGTTACATTTGTTATAATCCAGCTCTACAAATATGTCAGAAGCAGAATGATGTTAGGGATTGTTGGAGTTGTAAAAAAGTTAAAATGTTCTGAAGGTACCGATTAGAAAAATATGATCCCACTGTCCCTGGGGTTTTAGCTAGGCTAAAACAATACAATGTGATTGGACTATGTTGATAGAGTTTCATCCCCACTGGTCTTTTCTGAATGAGGGTCATAAAACCCTCCGCCACATTCCAATGAGAGACTGCAACCTGGTTGACAATTTGTATCAGTCATATGTGTGTGCGCGTGTGTGTTGTATGTTTAAGTAGGGAGAGTAAGATGATATAGAAGGCGAAGAGATGGGAGGATAATATCTGTTATGTAGGACGAATAGACACACACCACACATACACACACTGTGGCCAAGGAACCCCCCTTTGTGAATAAGACCAGGGGGGACAGGTGTCCAATAGGGAAACATTGAGAGTAGAGTTCACACTAGTAGGTGTGAGAAAGGGGGGGAATCGTTCTCACCATATTATTTTTGATATAGGTTTTTACCATATTAAACTGTGTTGCATGTTTTGTACTAAAATGAATTCTAAAGGTTTTTCACACAGTTCCTTGTTACAGTAGGATTTGCACCAAGTAGTGCAAAAAAGGGGGAATTTGTGGGGAAATGATACTCAGGTATTGTGAATTATTGTGGAGAAATTGTACTCAGGTATTGTTACATATTTAGACACTGTGAATGAATATGATAGGTAATGAAACAGAACTCATATCGACATGATAGAGGGAGAAAAATGACGTTGCTGGCAGGGACGTCTGTTGGCAAGGTGGGGGGCGTACCCTGTGGTGGGACATTACATTTACAAGAGAACAGGATGCAGTTAGGCCAGAAGCCACGTGTTCACCTCCAATGGAGGCCAAACAAAGGAAAATCCCACAGGAAAAACAACCGCAACACACGCACACACACACACATGCCGAAGATTGTCAACAGGAAGTCGCACCCACCCAGCCAATAGAAATACAGTTGTTAAGACGATATGCCACACAGCCTTGTGATGCTGACAATAGGGCTCCTTAAGAGAACCCCTTATAAGGCAAGGTACGCCATTGTTGAGTGCCTTTTGTGAAACCTCTGAGCTAGTATGTTCCATTGGACCCGGGTGCAGTTTATTGTCCGGAGATGCATTGCTCTGTTTTATAATAAATCGTTTGGTATACATAATCAAAGCTAGAGTTGATTCCTTAGCTACTTGGTCTCGACGTTTGGACCCTCCAAGTGGAATTCCGAAACACAAACCACTACCATTTAAAAGCAAATCTTTTGCAAAAAATGACTAGGTTCACAAAGCTAAAAAGCTTATAATGATGACCCGAGACAAAGAAACACACTGAAGCTTATAAAGTGGCTTCAAAAGAAGAAACTCCTAAACTAAAGTGAAAGCAGAATATGTCTCACGGCATGAAACTAAGAAAAGGGCAAACAGGGGAGATCAGTATGCTTGGTAGTAACATATTTACAACACTATGTATTAATGTGTGTGTAGTGGGCAGTGGCAGGGGTGGGCAAAAATCAAATAGGCTACATCAAAATTTATTGATACAAGATACAAATACTAAAAGTTGTTAAAGTAGCCTATCAAATAAAAT
>NC_045744.1:31087040-31087300 GCF_008692095.1 Etheostoma spectabile
AATCACTCTAGCTTTGATTATGTATATGATTTATTAATAAACAGAGCAATGCATTCCGGGCAGTAAATACGTGCACGGTCCTTAAAGGGACATGACTAGTTCAGAGGTCCCCAAAAAGGCGCTTTAACAGAGGCGTGCCCCAGCTTATAAGGGTTCTCCTTAAGGGAGCCCTATTGGTTAAAAGTGTCACTGGGCAGATCATAACGCCTTAGCAACAGTATTTCTATTGGCTAGGTGGGCGCGACATCCTGTTTCAGTCT
>NC_045744.1:31087414-31087542 GCF_008692095.1 Etheostoma spectabile
CCCTCCATTGTGAATGAGCACATGGCTTTCTGGCCTTACTGTATGTGTTGTTTTCTTGTTAGTTGTAATACTTAACAATAAGATGTCGCTCCCACCTGGATGCCAAGTAACAACATATTTCTCTTTTA
>NC_045744.1:31087567-31097512 GCF_008692095.1 Etheostoma spectabile
AGAAAAGTTATTGCCCAACCTGTTTGATAAAAATTAGATTCTTTTGCTGCCATTATGGCCAAAATGCTTATCATATTGGGGGAGATCACGTTGCAGGGGGTCTATCCATTATTGTTGATTTTCTACTCTACGTCGTTTAGCTTTGGACCCCCTGTTTCCCTAAGGAGGGGGGGCACAGCTTTCAACTGTCAGAAATGTTGTGGTGTGGGTGGGCACTGTGTCCACCACTGATTTTAATACCAATGGACCGTAAGCTAATGATTACTGGTTTGCAGAACTGGCGGGCCTTCTGCTAGACATAAGCCCTGGGTTATTTTTGGGCTGGGCTCGTATGGTCCTTCTGCAGAGGATAAAACTAGCCAGAT
Organism: Etheostoma spectabile; assembly: GCF_008692095.1. Lineage (NCBI taxonomy): Eukaryota > Metazoa > Chordata > Actinopteri > Perciformes > Percidae > Etheostoma > Etheostoma spectabile. The sequence continues at coordinate 31,087,933 of NC_045744.1, forward strand.
TGGCTCACTCCGGTTTATTTAGCAATAACGTCCCTTGATGGACTTGAACCCATCCTTTCAGTTACAGCCACTGGCGCTGACCTATTGCCGCCACCGAGACTGCGGCGGGGGCGTGCTTGAGGTTTTATGACGGAGAGCTCGATCTTTAATCCACTAAAGCATTTGCTTAGGGCTTTTTGAAGGTTGGAGCTGCACATGTCGGCTTGGTCAGGCCTATTTTTTCCTGTTTTCCAACTTGGGAGAGGGGTGCATGACTCATGGGGCGATGGTGAGGCTGGACTGCTTGATTGTTCTTCACATGTTATTGGATTCTGACTTTGAATTCAAAGGCGGGTTAATGGCCATGGGCAAGAATTTCGTGAGTGATGATGCTATCATTCATTTTGCATGTGGTTTCTTGGTACGCACCACGTCTGGGTGGTCCTTGACATACAGTTGCACTGCCCCGTAGTGAGCAAAACTGTTGGGTGGGGCCTTATGTTTTGCTTGTATTACTTCAGTGACCTGCATACCCAGAACCGTAAAGATAATTCCCATTGTACATGTTTGGCAGACTGCCCTTTGATAGACATAACCACTTGGTTTATCTTGTGTGGTCTGCTCTATGGGTTTCTGCAGGGGAAAAACTGATTAAACACCATAATTCACTCATTCAGTTATTTAAAGCAACAACCTTCACCTGGGTCTACTTTGATGACCACCATCCTTTTGGTTGACAGCCACTGTGCTGACTATTGCCCACAGAGACTGATCCTCTCGAATCTTTTATTGTTTGTTCTATTGATTGGTGGGTGGGGTGTTGGGTGTTTGTTTTGATATATTTATATGAGACGGGAGACGTTTCAGATAAGATATGGAGAAGGACTTTTTGGTCATCTCCACAAAGGTGCTTCTGGAAAACTGTTCGCCACCTCAGGCGAGGGGAAGCGGAGGATCTCCAGCTGTGTACAGTGAAGGATGGGACGTGATTAAAAACATAAAAACTCACTGAGGAGTAATAGAGCGTGAGGGAGCCTTTGGGACCCTAAATCCACTGACACACCATCCTCTAGTGGTAAGGCGGCAGAGGTGGGAGATGGGGATTGTTTCAATTTCCCTGTGGAGGTTAATGGTAAAGGCTAACCTTATTTTCAATACATTGTCCACCCTGGCAAGACAACTACTTCAAGATATGGCATACTGGGGGTGCCGGGTCGGGGGTGATTCAATAGCTTCCACTTTATATTATGTTTTATTGGCACATTATTTTCTCACACTCTTCGACTACCCGGTGGGTCTTATCTATTCCCCTAATCCTCATAGTCCATTAAAGACGTAAACAACTATCATCGGATGAAGACCGCATAATGAGTAGTCAGCGAAACAACAAACACTTTGGAAACCATTCCTCAAGTAGACACTCATCGAAAGTGATCCCTGAAAGTATAGTCTTTTGTTGAGAAGGGAGAGGGGGGGGAACTGCATCTCATTCGCGCAGAGTGATTGTCACTCAGGTTCAGAGGGACAGAACGTATCTGTTACTGCTCAGTGAGGGGGGGGCTGCGGTGAGAAAATCTATGAGAACCTTTAGGAAGACCGATACTATAGAGGGTGGGGGTACTTAGATTTTCAGTCCAACGGTATAAATGTTCTCAATATTCAGTGCAGCCTACTTGACTTGACGGATACTACAATAAAAATGGCTGCCATCCAGTTACTTCTTATACTTTTCTTGCAACCACCAAGCGCTTTTTTTTTCCCCCAAATTGGTTTTCCCCAGACCAAAGGATGGTTAGGGCGGGGGGTGGGTACCTTCATGCTTTAGACTTCAGCTACGGTCCACCTCCACACCATCAGTGAATCGTGTAAATAATCTTCAATTAAGGGGACAATGCAGATTCGTTTTTGTGCGCCGGTTTGTCTCTGTCGACTCACACCTCCAGTGGTGCCTGGAATAGATGAGTTATGGGGCGGGGGGGCCCGGGCCCCCGCCGGGTCCTCTAGTTTCACAGTTGTGTCTGACTCCTCCCTCGAGTCAGTCTGCAGTGTTCTCTTTCTGCTGTCGGGGCCCGACCACTGCTTCTTAAGTTTCGTTTCCCGTTTTACCGGCTCATCAGGGCAATGGCTGTGAAAAGACCAAAAAGAAAAAATCCTCGCTAGGAGCCTGGGGGTGGGGGTTAGCAAGAAACAAAACAAAATGGGGAGATCACCACACTTTGGCTGCGGGGGGGGAACATGCTACAAATCATTGCTGACAAGAAGTTGCACAAGGTGGGGCTGTGGCGGGGGCAGGTCTAGCACAGGTCTAGGGGTGGTGCGATACATGACCACCATGTCAACTCTTTCCAGTGCTCCAGCAGCGGTTGCTTTTGGTTAATAGCTCCAATAATGCGTGATATTTTTCATAAGTTAATGTTTTTCTTGACTAAATCTGTACTTCAGATTGACTAAGATCCACTGACTGTTGTCGTCCTTTCTTATAGGCCTAGTCCCGGTGCTAGTCCGCAGCGCCCGCCCTACCTATCTGTAGTAGGCTAGTCCAGCGTCCCTCCCCTACCTCTGCTGATATAGAGGGCTGTCCCACTCCCCGTTGCCCCTAAACTATTCTAAACGGTTGTGGATGGAGGCGTAGTACACGCCAGCGGACCTCCCGCGGGGGGTGGCACTATCCTGTGACACTAGCGAGGGGCCCCCGCCCTCCCTACACACACAAGGCCCCGGTGGTCTGTGTCCCACGGCTGTTCTCCCCACGCTCAGGACACGGAGGCAAATAATGGAACGGACGGCTCTAACCCCTGACAGTCCGCGAGCTTTCCGTTAACATATTCAGTGTGGTTTCATTCCCTATCAGGTTTGTTTATACTACTTCTGTTCAAACTAGTCCTACACCAGGAGACTGGGGTGTGTTGGTAAACATGGTTATGGGGAGAAAGTTCGGACGATGGTGATGGTAGAAATGGGACTCGCGTTGCATCCTCTGCTGTCCGAGTTTATTTTTTTTTTTTTACGACTGCCTGCGGGTCTTAACCAAGTTTTTTGTTAGTTTTTTGTGTTTTTCTTGCTGTGTGTTTATAAAAAAATAAAAGGCAGGTTGCGGTATAAATGAATAATTTACAACTTAAGATACACACACAACCATTCCAATCCCCCGCCCCCCTCCTCTCTCTTTGTTTCTCCTCTCTCTCTCTCTCGCTCTGTATCTCTTACTCACTCCACAGACACACACACACACACACACGACACACTCCCCTACCTGGTGGTAAAATCACAAAGAACCCAAAACAAAAATGATCACACTGAGCATAGCAAAATTAAACAGTTCAAAAAAGAAAGTGATTTATTGAGTGAAACGCTTGTTCTTACTTTTACTTAATAATGCAACCTGTTGTTGTATTTATTGTGGTGAAAAACTGTGTTTATATACTGTAAGCTAATAGTCGTTTGTTACATGACAACAACACTGATCTGAAGCTCATGCTAATGCTATCGATGAAATAGTTTTCTAATCAGCAATAAATATAACATTTCTGATCACTCATATCATTTGCTTGCTTAAAATAACATCCGGTTCAAGCCCCGCCTTTTCAAGGAAACCACACACACTCCGGGTTAGGCCCGCCCGAGTCCAGTACGGATACGGATACGATATTCATGTGATAACACTCAGTACGATAATGCTGTACTCGCTCATCCCCTATGACACAGCGCCGAACGGTCTGGGATACTCTGAGCTCATACCTGAAAGCCGGGGATCATCACCCTGGATGGCTCGTGAAAAAAAAGTAATTTCAGTTGCGACAATCGAAATTACACCACCCCCAGGGAGCGCTCCTGAACCCCCCCGCACTCTCGAAGCACAACTATCGATCTATTGGGTCAACAGGTAATCCCAGATAAAACTCATCTTCAGAAATTGACCGACCGGCGGGGGGTGGTTGACACTTCAGCGTGAGAATCGGGGGTTGTGCTGTTAACGTTTTAACCAGTCAAATGGTGTGATCATCACGGCCCAATGCGGGGACTTTTTTGCGAGTTGGCAGCCCTTAAGCTATTCACACAAGAAAACATTAGTGGCCAACTATACGGAGTAATCCTGTCCTGTAATTAGTAAAGGACACCGCACAAGAAAAGAATTATGAATGGATTGGTTCTGACAGTCTGTCCTTAATAGCATCTGGGAAATCGCTCTTGTCACACTTATCTCCGCAGCGTCCGGTTAAACCTGAGATGCACGTGACCATGAAACCGCTCTGCCTCATCTCTTCTTTTACTGAGAAATGGACACTGATGTTTATTCACAGGTCTGCCGCAGGCATGCGTCCGCACGGCATCAGCGGCCGCACGGCTGCAGCGCCCGCACGCCAGACACGCCACCGACGCGCAGGCCGGTCAGCGGCCACCGGAGCCAACTGGTCACCGGCAACGCCACCGGCAGCGCCACCGTTCAGCTGGATGCCGCCATTCCCCTCACACCCACCGTCCACCGGGAAAGTCCCTGACTCTCCCATTGCCCGCCGTGCAGCTGGGTGCCAGTGTACCATTTCTAACCATACCTAAACACTGCTATGATAGGTTTAAGTAATCATGTTCTAAGACAAAGCAGAACATGCAGATACAACGTAAGTTACTGTTAAACCTTTTACTGTCGGATCAGAGCGGCCAAGCTGATTTTAACACATGAAGACTCCAGGCTGAATCCCTTAGCCTGGCTGTCTAGCCTGGCGTTTGCCTGCTCTTGTCCCAGGCTAGCCGCAAGAATAACCTCCCATTGTTTAACTTGACTGGGTTTAATATCAATCTTGTTTTGTGCCAACGATCCAGCTAATTCATCCGGAATACTTGAATCTCCCAGTTATAATCCCTTTTCTGTTTTGTCAACAGGCCCAGGAGGTGAAGTTCCATCTCTCCACCTATCTGTCCACCTTTAGCGGCTACCCTCTGGTCCCAACTACTGCCACAAACCATACCATGGTAGCACCCCCTAGCGTAATTTGAACACCAACTCTGATCTGGATTCAGACGCGTACCGTGCGCACAAGGTCTCCCATCAATACGGGACACACACACACTCCACACACACACACACACCCCAAAAGACAAAACCCTCACGTAGTCCGTCAGACCCCTGGAGCTCAGAGTTTCCACGGGTTCAATGGATCCATTAAGAGGAGGACAATATCAGGAGCAAGGCCTGGCAGGACAAAGGGTGTTGGTCCACTGTTGACGATGCGAATGATAGCCTTATCAACTGCGTTTATCTCTATTAGATTCTATATGGCTCGCTCACAGTGTTTCATAAACCGACCGCACCGTTTAACCTCACACCTTGATCTTGTTCTGGTGTCTGATTGTTTAAATTGAACATTTTATAGTGTTCCCACAGATCCCTTTTTATCTGACCACTGTTTTTACTAATTTGAGTTTATACTGCTGGAACTAACGACAGTAGGCAAAAACTCTATACAAGATGTCTATCTGAGTAGTGCTTTCAGCTAAATTTCAGGAATGGTGATTCCATCCCTTTTAATTATGTCCCAATCACAAGCTAACGTAGGACTCCTAGCTAATTTCCCCTCCAATCGATCATTTGTTGCTGCTAAAGACACTCGACTCTGTTGCCCCCTGAAACCAGAAGATGGATAACCATACTTTAGCTCCAATGGATAACACTGAAACTCGCAAATAGCAATACATTGTTGAAACTGAGAGAGTTGGCGTTCACCAAACTGACATATTCTTGTATACGTTTGGCAAGATAGCTTCAAATTTAGGCAGGCCCTCCTTTATGCCAGACCCGCGTACTACTCGCTTATAAGGAAAATAGAACAACCAGTTTTCTTTTCAGCACTGTAAGCCAGGCTGATGGAAGGCCTAACAAAAAAAAAAAAACACGGAAGAAAACAGAAGACAGCTCTACTGAGCCAAGTCTTCCCATAGCTCCTAGTAGTAGACTTTTATAGATGCTTCATGAGTAGATCCTTACTATAGAAGCAAATTCACCAGACTGGCCGTTTAACGGCACTGCTTCCTCTCTAACTCAGTAACCTTAGAAACAGCTGTAAAACGATACATGTTTTGACTGCTTTGCTTCCTTTATCTTATCAATTTAATCTTGTTTTCTTCAGCTAAACCCCAACCTACCGTCTTAACACCCATCCCGACTCGGCTTACTAAACATTTTCGCCCCTTAGGCAACAATTCTCTACTAATTAACCACGGTTTTACTGAACGGCTATTACCACAGTACTTTAAGTAATCTGTAATTAAACCTCTTCTGAAAAAGCCCAACCTTGATGGGCCATATTTTTAGCCAACATAGACCTATATCCAACCTTCCATTTCTCTCTAAGATTCCTTGGAGAAAGCAGTCGCCAAACAGCTGTGCACTTTATGCATAGCAACAGCTTATTTGAGAGATTTTCATCCGCTTTCGAGTCTCATCATAGCCCGAGACAGCATTTGTGACGATTACTAATGACCTCCTAATTGCATCAGACAAAGGACTTATCTCTGTATGGTGTTTTAGTATTAGTTCTGCTTTTTTTTCACCGTCGTAATAGGTAACAACTTTATCAATACCTACTCCTATAAAGGGATTGTTAAGCATTAGTAAATATTAGTAAAAAATTTATTTATCATTTATAAGTCATTATCATGTAGTAATACCCATTATATGTCAATTTACAAGCACAGTTATAATGTTTTAAGACTTCACATTATATAAGCATATAGTTAACGAACGGGGAGTAGGAGGAGTATGAGGAATCAATCATCATTAATTAAAGGCATTATTCATACATTAATACCCATTAGTAAGTCATTTATGGCAAGTTATAAATGTTTTTACCTTCACATTATTAACATTATTTAAGCATTAGTAATTCTTTATTTGTCATTCATAAACTTGTTCTTTTCTTAATACACATTAGTAAATCATTTAAAGCATAGTTACATGTTGAATTCTATATTAATAAGCTCTTATATAGGGCTTAATGATCTTTAAAAATTGTGGTGTTCACTTTTATAAGAATATTTCAAGACATACCATATAAGTAGTTCTTTATGGTTCGAAGATCATTATAAAGTGTAAGGAAAATTATTAATACTTTTGATGTACATTTTTGCATGCATTACACTAAATGGTTTAGACATTTTGGAGTGTTAGAACAATGTTACAAACATTTATTGATATTAAATTATGATTAATTCAGTGTTAGTGGTTAATATTTTTAAAGACTATCTACCCCATACAATCATTGCTAATGAGATTGAAAAATCATCTCCTCAGTTTTTAACAAAACAGTAATAGACAAACCACAAATGATGAACATATAAAGGATTTATTGCCATTTATTGTCTCTCAGCCTTTCATTCATAAAAAAACTTGATTCTCTTTCAGGAGACCTTGGCTGGATAATAAACATTGTTCTGTACTCTTATCTTATACAGTTTGAATGGACTACTTGTACTTTTCTGGAAATGTCATGAATCAGTCTGCCAATGCACTTTGGTGTTTCTTTGCAAGCCTTCATTCCACTCAATTATGCAAGATGTCAGAAAGCAAACACTGTGCGATTTCCCCTAAGCCTCCAGATCTGCTCTTGTAGGATCTCCGCCTCTCTCATATGTGGGTATGGGCACCAGTATGGGATCTACATCACCACCTCTGGTGGTGACTGTGGATGGGTTGTACCCTAGTGCAGGAGTTATGCGATGGCACGCCACTCTCACTGATTTATGATGATCCCGCCTCACATGATGGGCGATTAAGGGACTAGATGTCCTCGAGATCTTTCTCCACAAGACGTAAACAGGCTTTCTTGATGTTCGTCCTTGAGTGATGCTTGACACCTAACTCCCAAAACAACCTTCTTTCTCTCCATCCACCAACCATTCGTCCTCTCCCGTACTGATGAAGACAAACAACAAACACAGACAACACATACATTTATATTAAGAAACACAGTTGCATATATTCACAATTATTTATTAACTATTATAAGACACCTTTCTTTGTGCGCAAAATGGCTCTCATCAATCACAACAAACTCTCTCTTCCCCAATCTTCTGGCCTGTACCTCCTTCCTTTCAACCGCCGTGACACAGACCTCCCTTATTTTTTTTTAGCCATTTTACTGAGAGTTGCTGAACTGGCCGCAATGCTGTCATCCATCTGTCAATCTTTCGTAATGTAGACCCTGACAAAATCTCCTAGGCAAATTTAAAAGAGTAATGTTTATGTATATCTGAAATCATGACAAAAACTTCAGTGCTTTACTTGGCATGTAGTGAGAGTGGTGTGATTGTGTTTTTACCATGTTATTACTTGCTACTTACTGAATTGCATCCTTTTACTGAGGATCTTTGACGACTGAAGATTACTTGTCCTGACAGAGATTGTTTTTCCGTTCCAACATGTCACAGGTCCTATTAAAAGAACAGTATATTAAATACTGTTATTTTATTAAAGATGTCCATGGCCTAGACTAGAGCTAGTCCAAGTCTAGTATGATTTTTTGTAATCATCCATGTGCCGGACATATTCTGATATGATAACCTTGCAAGTGAAGCTTTGTTGGCTAATTACCATGATTTTTATACCCATTTCCTTATGACAGGTGTCCGAACAATGAAATGATTATACTACAAAGTACTACACAACTATGTAAACAGAAATGATATGCCCCACCACCTAGTGTATGGCCAGTATTTCTGATCATTTATACATCATTATATGTATATGCTCGTATTATTGTATTTAAAAATACATGATACTGTGTTTTATTTGATACATGTCTTGGTTGCTGTTTTTGTATTTTATTTTGATAGGCTACTTTTACAACTTTAGTATTTTGTATCTTGTTCAAAATAAATTTGTGATCTGATAGCTATTATTAGATTTTCGCCATCCCTGCCACTGCCACCTATCACACACTTAATACATAGTGTTGTAAATATAGGTTCTTACAAGCATACTGATCTCCACTGTTTGCCCTTTTCTTCAGTTTCATGCCGATGACTACTTTCGCATTTCACTTAGTTTTTAGGTTTCTTCTTTTGCGCACTTTATAACTTCAGTGTTTCTTTCGGGTCATCATTAATAAGCTTTTTTAGCTTGTGAACCTAGTCATTTTTTGCAAAGATTTGCTTTTAAATGGTATTGGTTTTGCCAATACCTAGTGCTCTGCCATGTGCCGCTCTGCAAAGTTCTCTATGTGGCCCAGCGTTCAATACGCATCAACGGCGAACCCAGAACAACCGCCAAAGTTAGATAGCCGAAGCATGGACACCGTCGAAAAAAATAAAAAAGGGATGCGGACCCGGGGCAAAAAGAAAACCGAGGGCATGAACTCATTGGAGGAGATACCTGTCATTTGTGGTGAGTATTTTTTGTGTTACACTTTTATTCAAGCACTGTCACTAGAGGTTTTCAGACCGGGGCGGGGTGGACCAGCAGGGAATGGGAGCGGAGCCGGGCAAACAGGCAACAAAACCGCGCTCTATAGCCTCTCAGTGAACGCCGCCCGAATAAGACCAAACACAGCCTCCGAGTATAGCTGACTCAGCCCCTGGGTGCTAAAGCTGATGATACATGGAGCAG
>NC_045744.1:31097522-31097750 GCF_008692095.1 Etheostoma spectabile
AATGGTGCAGGGCAATTTTGTCAATGGTACGGAGAAAAGATTACTACCATAATCCTCTTCCCCCACCACTCTGCAACCCAACCTGCCCCGCCGCTGTAACATTAAACGTCAATCATCATATGTGACAAATTCCTCCCTCTCTGATAATGGAAAAGAAGGAGGATTACTAGTCAAACTAACAAGTTAGAGTGAAGGTGGTTTGGAAATCCCTTCTCTACATAGCCAGAC
>NC_045744.1:31097775-31098977 GCF_008692095.1 Etheostoma spectabile
TTTTTGCCTAGAAAATAAAACCTATTTGTTTTTAATGAAACAATGGGTATATCTTTATTTAAGTAAAAGTGTTATGAAAGGGCCAGTAAAAATATGTTCTTACTGTATCTTCTTTGCCAACAAGTGTATTGTGGGTGTTTGTAGGTAGGTTTACGTCAAAATCACAAGTTAGAGTGAGGTGAGTTTTGAACTCCCTTCTCTACATAGCAGACAATATACATTAATACATTAATAATACACATTTTGAATAGCAATAAGATTAAATAAGTGTTTAGATTCATTCATATGAAACTATTTATTTCAGGTTCTGCCATGGCACTACCGCACAGCTGGACTTAAGCAAATCCAATGAGTTGGAGATGTTTAAGCTGAGGTAGAGTGGCAAAAGGAGAAGATGCTGGCTGACTAGGAGAGAGACTATCTCAAAGACCAGGGTGGTATCGCAGGTAAGTCTCCCACACCAGTATGTGGTGAATTGTATACAGTTCATCTATGCAAGTCTAGTTTTGGTTTCTAGTAGGGATAATAGAACATTTCTTTCCCTGGTGCCAGTATGTGAGCCTTATGTTTGTATTTGTATCTGTTTTAACAAGCCATCATTAAAAAGGTACAACAAGGTTCCATCAAGGAAAATACACTTGTCTATCACGATCTCTGGGTGACGAGCGCCAGTAATCTATCCTCTGATATGTCTAGATTTCCTCAAAAAAATCCTGTGTGCCCTCGCAGCGGCAGGCGGAATCAGAAGGGGGAGGGTGCCAAAAGATAGAAAAGAGAAATGGCAACAGGGAAACGCAGGGTGGAGACAAAATAAGATAGACTACGTCACAAGAATCGAACCTCAAGACAACGGCAGAAGAGGTACAAAGCTACTTTGACACCCTTTCCCACGCTTTGGGTTATACCTACGCTTAGCTCTGGCTGTCCAATGTGCTTCCCGCCTAGGTTGGTCCTCCAAACCCCAAACATTAACTGTGTTGACTTATTTTTTGGTGACCGAACGTAACTTCGTGTTCCCACATAAACCCGCTGCGTGAAAGTACTGTTGCATGGAAGCCTGTTAACAGTGTTTCCCCCCACCCTTTTAATTAATACATTTTGAATAGCAAATAAGATTAAAATAATGTTTTAGATTCATTCAATAATGAAACATTATTTTATTTCAGGTTCCGCCATGGTACCTACTGTGCAGTGCTGGGACT
>NC_045744.1:31098994-31099130 GCF_008692095.1 Etheostoma spectabile
AGTTGGAGATGTTTAAGCTGAGGGTAGAGTGGCAAAAGGAGAAGATTGCTGAGCTGACCAAGGAGAAAGACTATCTCAAAGAACAGTTGGCATCAGGTAAGTCTCCCAACACACAGTATGTGGTGAAATTGTAGTA
>NC_045744.1:31099210-31099379 GCF_008692095.1 Etheostoma spectabile
AGCCTTATGTTTGTATTTGTATCTGTTTTAACAGCTCTCAAAAAGGATGACAAAGGTTTTATCAAGGAAATAAACTTGTCTTCAGATTCTTCTGTTGACAGCCCAGTGGACTCTTCCTCTGATATGTCTGATTCCTCCTCGTCCTCATCAGAGGAGGACAAGATAAAAA
>NC_045744.1:31099459-31099942 GCF_008692095.1 Etheostoma spectabile
ACATGTGCGTATCGGATTCATGACCTGGTAAGGTAAATTCCACCTCAAAGCAATTTTTTTGTTTTTTTTTTTGTTTTTTTTTTTTTTTTATTTTTTTTCTTTTTTTTATTTTTTTTTTTTTTTTTTTTTTTTTTTTTTTTGTTTTTTTTTTTTTTTTTTTTTTTTTTTTTTCTTTTTTTTACTTTCTTTTTTTATTTTTTTTTTTTTTTTTTTTTTTCCCCGTGCCCTTTTAAGCACATGCACAGGCGAAGTTTGTGATTTATATTCTCAAAAGATTTTCATGCTAGAGGCATCAGATAACAATCTTTTATAGGTAGTTTCCTGTTTCCTGTAAAGAGGATTGTGTCCCCATTCAGTGTTTTTAATGGTTGAATTTTTTTAATCATATTTCATGAGCCCACTGAACTTGTCTGACAAACTGAACAAATTAAACAAATACATTTCCACTTTTGCAACCCTTTCAAAGTTTAAATTTAGAAACAA
>NC_045744.1:31099952-31100074 GCF_008692095.1 Etheostoma spectabile
AGTGTGTAGGATTTAGTGGTATCTAGTGTTGATTAATTTATCTACAGTATATTAATAGCATGCCTAAACTTCAGAAATAAAATTAAAATGGTCCCACTTTGGATGGTCAGACTTTATGTGGG
>NC_045744.1:31100084-31100174 GCF_008692095.1 Etheostoma spectabile
AGAACACCTGAGATGCAAGCAGAAGGCATTTGTTTATTTGAGGTGGAATAACCCTAAACCAACATGTAGGTCTCTTAATTGCAACCATTC
>NC_045744.1:31100184-31100611 GCF_008692095.1 Etheostoma spectabile
TTTGTATTGTAGATTAAAACTGAATGTTAGTGTGACTTGCAAGCCGTGTGTGTGTGTGTGTGTGTCAAAGAGTGTGCGAGTAAAAAAAAAACAATATTGTGTACAAAAGACATTCTTAGAAAGTCATTTGCTAACGGAGGGACCCTGTCTGCTGCTTTCAAGCATTGTGTGTTTCTAGACATGGGTAACAACGTTTCTTGGTGTTTTGTGCGCCCCCCCCCCCCCAATGCTCCACTCTTGCCGAGGTCATCGCTGCCCTGGCCAGATACAAGGACCTGGCTTGAAACGAGAGGTGTTCTGCCTTATATGGTCTGCTCATGAATATTTAAATTTGATGCGCGCTGATTGGTTGTTGTGCAATGAGCTTTTCTGCGGCACACAAACATGACTAAAACATCCAAGGTGGAGATAGCATGGTTACCGTATC
>NC_045744.1:31104146-31104296 GCF_008692095.1 Etheostoma spectabile
TAGCTGCATTAGGAGCTGGTCTCAGGTCAGTGGCCTACGTTAAGGTTGGGGCTGGACCATTCTCCTTATACGTCCATGGGCGTGACAAAGCAAATGGTTCTGAGATCCTGACGTCATCTTTTGGCTTTGTTGGGATTCGCCCGTTTTCAG
>NC_045744.1:31104384-31104518 GCF_008692095.1 Etheostoma spectabile
GTCGTTATTCACCTATGACAAGGTAAAATCGGTTTTGCATTCTATCACCCCTTTAAAAACCACAATAATGTGAAGGAACTCAGCGTGTTTGCCACACAGTGTGCCACTGCTATTCAGGAGGACCAAGGAATAGA
>NC_045744.1:31104540-31105318 GCF_008692095.1 Etheostoma spectabile
ATAAGGCTTCTGGAAAGCTTCTGCCCCTAAAAAAAAAGTGAGCTCTGATGCTGGGGTAGGAGAGCTGACATGGGTTTCACATCTATTCTAAAGTTGTTTTAGTTGTTACATTTTGACAATGAAAGATTTTATATTATTATTTTATGAAGATTTTATTTGGCACCTCTACTGGTAAATTTGTATTCAGCCATGGGTGTTTATACTTGAAAGAAATGTATTCAATTTAATTGTTATTCACCGAACAACAGAACATCCAAGCAACCTTTGCTGGTCCCGTCACAGCAGATCTCTGGAAGCGCGGTCGATTTGATGAGGAGTTCAGAGAAACAGTACCAGGCCTGTAACGGTGAGGCTTTTCCCTGCCACCAGTAACATTAGCTGGGGCATCTTTCAGGTTGTCTTAGCAGCATCCTTTGAGTTTTGCCACTAGTACATTTACAAGTTATGCTGAGATTGTTTATATTCTTCCTCAGGAGAGTATAAAAAACAGGCACTTATGTAATAATTCTTACACTTTCCAAATGATCTTATGAACCATTAACAACTCATACATAAATGGTTTGTCATTAAAATAATACTTCATTTATAAATAGTGACATGATCATATATAAAGTATGAAAATACAATTATTAAGCACATTATAGATGAGCTTATTAATAAAGAATACAACATGTTAATAGTGTGTAGATAATAAAAAATTTAACATTTATAACTGTGCTTATAAATGACTTACTAATGGGTATTAATGTCTGAATAATGCTTTATAAATGATGAATTC
>NC_045744.1:31105328-31108443 GCF_008692095.1 Etheostoma spectabile
AATGCTTAACTAATGCTTTATAGCGTGTAGTTATTATAAAGTGTTACCCACCTGTCCTGTGACATGCGCACTTTGAAACTAGGCTCGTAACAGGGGAGGAAAAAGCCAACGCTACAGGAGTGACAAAAAATGGAGACTGAGCGAGAGAAGAGACTGCTGGCGAGAAAGTCAGAATCAGCCATGAAACTGTCAGCCAATGCCACCTAACCCCATCATCAGGCATACTGTTAGGAAACTTATTACCATAAGACAACAAAGAATCACTGGAGTCACTTCAACAAAGTTTACTTGCACAATGAGTCAATCACATACACCCACAAGGCACAGAGACGGACTGAAGAACAAATTGTTCAGTGCCTACTTATATTCTGAAACCCCCATCCCCTTTAAAAGTTATCATGCCTTAAACAGCTGCACAAAGGCAATCTCAAAGGCAATTAGAAACTCCACCTGACATACTAAAAGGGAGTGAAGGGAAGAAGTCTAGCCAAGTTCTTTGAAGATAGCTGTGAATTATATGACCTTGGGGGCTTCATGCAAAGATGGCTATTAAAAGCCAGGAAAAGTAGGAGATATTTGCTTTCTCTAATCAAGTCTGTTTACTGGTTCCACTTATTATTTATCAATTACTCTCAATTTCAGAACAGTTCATGCTGTTCATATTGTAATATAATACTTATATAGTAACATAATACCATTTAATCCAGCATTCTTTGCACTATGCTCCATAATTAAAATAACTATCATAATTAAAATTGAATCCTGCATAATTTGAACTCTTTATTGCACTATTGCCTCAACCTGTCTATATTGTTTCTGTTTATAGTGTGTATCTATTAGTGTGTATATATTGTTTGTTTTGTGGTTTGTTTAGTGAGCATTGTAAGCAACTATGATCCAAAGCTAAATTCCTTGTATGTGTCCTCGTACCTGGCAAAAAAAGCTGATTTTGATTCTGTCAAATGAAGCTGTTTTAATTTTGAGGGATTGCAGTTCATAGATGAGCTCTTTTTCTTCAACCGCCAAGCGATGCATTTGCGTTTTCTCACAAAGTAACACCCCTAATCAGTCAAAAACAGCCACCAACTCGGATTTTATCATATTATTTTTTGCCTGTTTTTTAGTGATACCAAAATGACCATCAATAACAACCAAATGCTTTTTTGTTTAAAGATGTAATTTATCAAGGCTCGGTTGCGCTACAAATTCATTAACATTAAATTCCATTGCCACGCGCAAATAGCACAACCCCGACAAACCGGTCACTAAAAAAGAACCTCTCCTGCCAAGTCAGAAAAGGTATAACAGGCTGGAAAAAATACACTGCCTGAAAATTGGCACAGCAAACAAAAACTCAAGGAGCAGCAGCACCAAAATTAATGGCATCCAAACATGTGCATGAATTACTAACAAAGCACACCAAAAAGTAGGCTATTTGTAGACACAAAAAACACAAAGTAACCCTCCCCAATGTCAATTAACAGAGAGAGAGGGAAAAATCATGATGATGATACAGTTTACCAACACAAGTAAATGTGCCTAAAGCAAAAATACAAAGCAAAGGCAAAAAGCAAAAGCCATCAACGCTCCACGTCAAAGCCTACAAATTCCACTCAATGCGGAAAACCGCGTTTAGACGCACCCCCAAACATCTTATGACCTCCATTCACGGGAACAAACCAAGGCTCAAAAGGGATTGGAGGATGCAACATATAAAAAGGAAGTCAGACATAAGGTTGACAGGTAACCAACAAGCTGTATTAAATAATGCAGAAATATTCCCAAAAGAAGCAAAAGGGACTGGAGACTCCAGCCAAAAAGAACCAAAGATGGTAAGACAGCAAAGTTTTACAGTAACTTCTGTCATTTTACAAAGTTAAGCTGTATATTGCAATGCATTATGGGTCAAAAGATTATTACCATAGTTGACAGCTTTTTTCATAATAAATTACAGGTGTATTTGCGCTTGACTGTAAATGATGCAGTACAAGGACAGTTCTAGAACTGTTGAATGTGTAGCACAATTCAGTTGCTTGACACAAGAACATTTGATGGCTTGCAGAGGAGCAGCCACATTGCCACTCCACATATCCACAATATTTAAGTATTAGGGACGAGCGAGTACAGCATTATCTGTATCTGTATCTGTTTACCACATGAATTATCTGTATCCGTATCCGTACTCGGACTGGGCGGGGCCTAACTCGGAAGTGGTCAGATTTAACCCGGAAGTGGGTCGGGTTGTCTTGAAATGGGCGGGGCTTTAACCGGTATGTTATTTTAAGCATGCAATTGATATGGGTTGATCATCAACGGGAGTTGCATTTAAACTAGGGATGAGCCGAGTACTCGGCTGAAACGAGTATCCGGTACAAGTATTATACAAGTAATACGAGTCAATATCCATGCTCGGATTGAATACAACTCCTCAACTGGCCGTGCAGCGTTCTATGACAATCACAGCGCCCCCCCCCCGCCTACAAACACGCTCGGATCAATCACACACACAGAACACGGAGAAATGCGCTCTCCTCTACTCCTCTTCCTCTCTCCTCTCTCTCTCTCTCTCTCTCTCCGTCATACCAATCAGGTCTGGAATCTGTTCCGTTAACGTTTAGGGTTTCTTCAGCTACAGGTTTGTTTTTAACTTCAGTTTGTAGTATTTACATAGTAACCAGTAAATTTCTGGTGAACGTGGGTTTCAGACATGCTGCTTGGTTTAAATGCAACTCCCGTTGTGTCTCTGCCATCGGAGTTTTTTTTTTTTAACTGTCACTCCACATTTTTACAAAGTTGTAGGCTACACTGTGTTTTAATTGCTTTAAATATGCTAGTTTCATGTTTCTGTTTTTATGAGATAAATGTGCTGGTTTTACTCTAAAGTGTCTTTGACTAGCCTACCATGTAAAGCACTATATAAATACATTTATTATTAAGCCTTTGCCTTAAAAGTGAGCAGAGGGAATAATGATCATTGGGAAATGGACGCTACGGACTACAGGCTTAATTTCAAACCCTTTTTTACAACGCAAGAACATGTTTTACAACCATAATCACAAATCTCTATAAGCTATATCTAATTATTTGTACAATTATTGTTCATACAGAACAATCA
>NC_045744.1:31108453-31108556 GCF_008692095.1 Etheostoma spectabile
ACAACTAGAAAAAGAAGTAAGTGAGTTCAATACCCGCTGTGAGCATATGTAAAACAATATGATTTTTTATTCTTTTGACAAGTGACCGCACCAAACTAAAAAG
>NC_045744.1:31108566-31108856 GCF_008692095.1 Etheostoma spectabile
ATTGTGGTGTTCCCGGTGTGATGAATGTAAAGCCTACACTACATACGTAGGCCTACTGTATATAGGCCACGTTATTGGTCCAGGGATTTGAGACTAATTGAGAAGGTTATGAAACCAATCCTGTAAGCTGAAGCTGAGACCACGGACGCTGCACTGCTCATCTCTACTTTTACAGAGAGAGTGGAAACTGATGCGACTCGCAGGTCTGCCGGCAGGCAGCGGCCACCGGGCACCGGCCGCGGGGCAGCAGCCGCACGCCAGGCAACCTCGACACACTACCGTCCCACCGG
>NC_045744.1:31108866-31109008 GCF_008692095.1 Etheostoma spectabile
TCCCACTCCGCATCAGGGTGCCAGTGCAACCATTCCTAACCGTCTAAACAACTGTAGTAGCCTAGGGTTTAAATCAAACTCGTGACAACAATAGTGACAAGTAGGCTAATACATGTTAATAAAAATAAAGCAGAACACATGC
>NC_045744.1:31109222-31109490 GCF_008692095.1 Etheostoma spectabile
GATAACTTGAATATCCTGGCTTAATCCCTTATCCTAGTTTCGTGCAACAGGCCCCTGGTGTGGAAACAAAAAAAATAAAAAAAGAACAAAAAACAAAAAAAATCACACTGATCATAAAAGAATAAAAAGTTAAAAAAAGAGTTATACTGAGTATGAAAACTCTTGTTCATTACATTTTACTTCATAATTGCAACGGCATGTTTTGTATTAATTGTTGCAAAACGTTCTGTATACAGTTTGTTTGTTACCATGACAACACCATTGATCT
>NC_045744.1:31109865-31111711 GCF_008692095.1 Etheostoma spectabile
TTGTTACCATGACAACCCATTGACTCTGAAGTCAAGTGACCTGTCCTGTAAATAGTTTTCAAATCAGCAATAAATATCCAATTTCTGATCAACTCATATCATTTCATGCTTAAAATAACCATACCGTTTAAGCCCCGCCCATTTCAAGACCACCCGACACCCCACTTCCGGTTACAATCTGACCATTCTGGTTGAGGCCCCGCCCAGTCCGAGTACGATCCTGATACAGTATTGTGTGTAAAACAGATACAATACAGTATCAGGCTGTATCGCTCATCCTCTATTCCCAATTATATACCCACACAAACACATTCCAACACACCCGCCCCTCTTGCTCTCTCTCGCTGTCATCCCTTACTTACTCACACACACACCCACACACACACACACACACACACACACACACACTTACACACACTCACACATACCTGGTGTGAAATAAAAACGAACAAAAAAAAAAAATGTTATCACATGAGCATAGAAAATTAAATTTAAAGAAGTTATATTGAGTATGAAACTCTGTGTTCATTACATTTTACTCTACATTGCAAACCCGCAGGTGTTTTGTATTCATTGTTGCAAAACGTTCTGTATATAGTTTGTTTGTTACCATGACAACACCATTGATCTGAAGCTCAATGCTGACGCTGTCATGTAAATAGTTTTCTAATCAGCAATAAATAAAACAATTTCTGATCAACCCATATCAATTGCATGCTTAAAATAACATAGGCCTACCGGTTAAAGCCCCGCCCATTTCAAGACAACCCGGCCTGTCATTTATGTTAACGATAGTTGGATCATAAAAGGCTTGGCTGTTATTTTCTAAGGGATCCCTTGACCTCTTAGTTCAAGAAGTTTGAAAGTTTTCCCTTCACAGACATGGCCACTTTTTGATAATCCCATATGCAGTTTATGTCATGCAGTGCACATGTGTTATTTTCACCTGTTCTAAAAAGGCGTATTTAGATATTTCAGCAGAGTGGGGTTCCTAAACAAGCCTTGGCGTTGCATTAATTTAGTTTAACTAGAAAACTGAGACTTTTGTGGTCTCAATAAATGTGATGGTAATGTATCAACAAAAAAATCAAATTCTTAAGTGTTGTCAAACGATTTTGACAACAATGAAAGAATTGATTTTCTATAGTGTATCTCAAGTCTTGGTGGCTATCAATTCCTGAGTGGCCAATAATGGTCAAATTTAACATCAAATCTGCACAGCAAATTTCTGGAGTTGAAGAATATGGAGTTAGACAAAAAAAGTGTTTAGTGTTAGATTTTTGAGTTTATTTTCTAAATTTGACTACAGGTTGTGTAAAGGGATACTCTTTGATGGTGTTATATTTTGGAGTTAATTCATTAGGTGTTAAGGAACGTGATTCAACTACGGTACTGGTGTTGAGTCATAACACTAACTTCACAGCTTCGTTGCTGCCGCGCCATACAGTCTTCACTTGGACTTCGTTGAGAGGCAGGAAAGGTAAATGTGCCATTTTACTTCTCAAACTACACTCATCTAAAGGATTATTAGGAACACCTGTTCAATTTCTCATTAATTCAATTATCTAATCAACCAATCACATGGCAGTTGCTTCAATGCATTTAGGGGTGTGGTCCTGGTCTAGATAATCTCCTGAACTCCAAACTGAATGTCAAAATGAGAAATAAAGGTGATTTAAACAATTTTGAGCGTGGCATGGTTGTTGGTGCCAGACGGTCCGGTCTGAGTATTTCACAATCTGCTCATGTACTGGGATTTTCCCGCACAACCATTTCTAGGGTTTTCAAAGAATGGTGTGAAAAGGGAAAAACATCCAGTATGCGGCAGTCCTGTGGGCGAAAAAGC
>NC_045744.1:31111734-31111864 GCF_008692095.1 Etheostoma spectabile
GAGAATGGGCCGACTGATTCAAGCTGATAGAAGAGCAACTTTGACTGAAATAACCTCTTGTTACAACTGAGGTGTGCAGCAAAGCATTTGTGAAGCCACAAAACGCACAACCTTGAGGCGGATGGGCCAC
>NC_045744.1:31111874-31112121 GCF_008692095.1 Etheostoma spectabile
AGCAGAAGACCCCACCGGGTACCACTCATCTTTACTACAAATAGTAAAAAGAGGCTACAATTTGCAAGAGCTCACCAAAATTGGGCAATTGAAGACTGGAAAAGGTCTGATGAGTCTTGATGTCTGTTGAGACATTCAGATGGTAGCGTCAGAATTTGGCATAAACAGAATGAGAACATGGATCCATCATGCGTTGTTACCACTGTGCAGGCTGGTGGTGGTGGTGTAAGGGTGTGGGGGATGTTTT
>NC_045744.1:31112131-31112257 GCF_008692095.1 Etheostoma spectabile
ATTTTAGGCCCCTTAGTGCCAATTGGGCATCGTTTAAATGCCACGGCCTACTTGAGCCTTGTTTCTGACCATGTGCGTCCCTTTATGGCCACCATGTACCCATCCTCTGATGGTTACTTCCAGCAG
>NC_045744.1:31112267-31112657 GCF_008692095.1 Etheostoma spectabile
CATGTCACAAAGCTTGAATCATTTCAAATTGGTTTCTTGAACATGACGAGTTCACTGGACCAAAATAGCCCCCACAGTCACCAGATCTCAACCCAATAGAGCATCTTAACGGGAGCGTATCGTGCCCGGATGTGCATCCCACCAAATCTCATCAACGCAAGATGCTATCCTATCAATATGGGCCAACATTTCTAAAGAATGCTTTCAGCACCTTGTTAAATCAATGCCACGTAGAATTAAGGCAGTTCTGAAGGCAAAAGGGGGTCAAACACAGTATTAGTATTGTGTTCCTAATAATCCTATAAGTGAGTGTATAACATTATGATAGGCTGTAAAGAACTCTTTTGTAAATGTACAGGAGAGGCTGGTCTTGGCCTACCTGAGGCCGCA
>NC_045744.1:31112667-31117586 GCF_008692095.1 Etheostoma spectabile
TCTCTGGACCCTCTACAGTTTGCCTACAAGCCTCGTCTGGGAGTGGACGACGCTGTCATCTATCTTCTGCAGTGAGCTCATTTAAACCTGGATGGCGGTGGCGGCACTGTGAGAATCAAATTTTTTGATTTCTCCAGTGCATTCAACACCATCCAGCCACTGCTGCTAGGTGAAAAGCTGCATCCATAGTCTCCTGGATTACTGACTACCTGACAGACAGACCACAGTTTGTCCGCCTGGACCGTGTTCTGTCTGATGTGGTGGTGAGTGGTACGGGGTTCGCTTCTTCTGTCTCTTCTCTTCGTCTTGTCTCCTCTTTTCGTCTTGTCTCCCCTCTGGTCTTGTCACTCTGCCTCTTTCGTCTCCTAGCCTCTTTCATCTCCTAGCCTCTTTCGTCTCGTTGTCTCTTTCGTCTTCTAGCCTCCTTCGTCTCCTAGCCTCTTTGTCTCGTCTCCTCTTTCAGCCTTGTCTCCTCTCTTTGTCTCCTTCTTTTTGTGACATCTGGGATCTGTCTTTGGGGGGGGGACTGTTGTGGTTTTCCCCTGTGTCTGTTGGTTCTACTTCCTGTTTTATTTTGATAGTGTAATTTCTTGTCTTGTCTAGCTTTGCGTTGTGCTTGTCTGAGTGTCCAACCCCACCCTAATGTGATGCACCCAACGTCTCACCTGTTCCCCATTACCTCGTTACCTCTTGTATTTAACCCCAGTGTTTCCTTTGTCTCTTGTCGGATCATTCTAGTTGGTCTGCCTGTCTGTACAGCATTTTGTCTTGTTGGCGTTTCCTGTCCTCGTGTTCCTGCCAGCGTTCCTGTAATCCTCCGTGAGTGGTTTCCCTGCACTATTTCCCCTGCCTGTGCCCGATTTGGATTTCCTTTGGCCTAGACTTCCACCTTCCCCGTGCCAGGTTTGGATCTTTTGTTTGGATGTTTCTTTTTGCTCCCTGGGTTTTTGAGCTGTTTGAAATAAACCCTTGTGAACTTTCTACCTGCTACTCTGCATTTGGGTCCTCCTCCTGGTCCCATGACACCTATTATTATTATTATTATTAGGGGTCCAAGCCCGAGGATGCGTGCACCGCAGTAATCGCAAGGCGATACGCGGTTCACACAGCAGGGCTGTGGAACCCTATTGTTTTCCTATGGTTTTTCTTTTCTTTTCCTCTATTATTCTTCTCCGCATAAAACTGCCGCTGCAGCCTAAACCGTACATGGTGGCGACGCACCATTTTCAGGACTGGTTCAAAACTGCGCAAAGACCTCAGCCAACAAAATTGACCCACTTCTACCACTAGGTGGCGCTATAGCAGAAAAATAAAGTTTTTGGGCCTATAACTCCCAAACCGTACATCGGAAATTTACACCTTACATCCACGCGTTCCCTGGATCCTACTGAATCTCGTGATATAGGGGGCGCCCATTTCCGCCTAGACTTTTATGCGTAAAAAATCGCGATTTATCAAAAAACTTTTTTGAACTCCTCCTAGACCGTGCAATGGATCAGCACGAAACTTGGCACATAGCATTTCCAGACCGACCTGACTAAAAGTCAAATAAAAAGATTTTTTATAGAATAAAAATTGCGCATATTACGTGCAAAAGAATTTGTGTAGCTAACTATGAAAACACTAGGGATGAGCCGAGTACTCGGCTGAAACGAGTATCCGGTACGGATAAAGCACTTTTGCCGAGTACAAGTATTATCTGAGTAATGCGAGTCAATATCTGTACTCGGATTCAATGAAATTCTCCATTGACTGTGTCTCCGTTCTGTGATAGGCTAGTCACAGTGCCAGTCACAACGCCTCTCCCTTACACTATTCTATGATAGGCTAGTCCCAGCGCCCCTCCCTTACACTATTCTGTGATTGGCGAGTCCCAGCGCCCCTCCCTACACAGACAGACTCCTTGTGTTGCTGTGTGCCTCTCACTCGCACACGGGACACGGAGAAGTGAACAGTTCTCCCCTTCTGGTAGCGGGGTTTTTTGTTAACATTAGGGTTTTCTTCAAGCTTCAGGGTTGTTTTAACTTCAGTTTGCACTAGTACCAGTAACCAGGGAGACTTCTGGAAACCGTGGGGTGGTTCAGGACTAGGGATGGTAGAATGCTACTCGTGTTGCATCTCTGCGTGGCGTGTTTTTTTTTTTTTTTTAAACTGCTGCTGGCTTAACCAGTTTTTTTGAATGTCTGAAACTTTCTTCTGTGTTTTATAAAAAATAAAAGGCAGTTGCGGTATAATGATAATTACAAATTAAGGTATACACAAACACATTTCCAACCCCGCCCCCCTCTCCTCTTGTTTCTCTTCTCTTCTCTCTCTCTCTTCCTCTCTCTCTTTTCTATATATATAAGATATATATATTATAGTACACCACAGTATATAATTCTTACTCACTCACAGCACAGACACTCACACATATCTGGTGGAAAATAAAAAGAACCATAAAAAAAAATGGATCACATGATATAGGAAATTAAAAGTTAAAAAAATAAATTTATATTGAGTATGAAACTCTTGTTCATTACCATTTACTTATAATTGCAACGGCTGTATTGTATTCCTTTGCAAAACGTTCTGTTATATTGAGCTTTGTTTGTTACCATGACAACACCATTGATCTGAAGCTTGATGCTGTCATGTAAATAGTTTTCTAATCAGCAATAAATATAACAATTTCTGATCAACTCATCAATTGCAAGCTTAAATAACATTCCGGGTTAAATCTGACCACTTCCGGTTTAGGCCCCGCCCACTCCGAGTACGGATCCGGATACAGATAATTAGTGTGGTAAACAGATACAGATACAGATACAGATGATGCTGTACTCGCTCATCCCTAGAAAACACAGACTTTGCAATATCTCGGCCAAAATAAATGCTATCAAAGCCAAACTTTAGATCATTCCTTGCGATGACCTTCTGAGGCGCCAAAACAAAATTCACAAACATTGGCCAGTAGGGGGCGCTACGACTACAACAAGTTTATATCTCATGAACCGCTCATCCGAATTTTACAAAATTTGATGAATACCATCTAGGCCCACTCCTGAGGAGGTCCTTACAGTGGGGTATTAATTTGTGCGCTCCCCGGGTCGCTGGGGACGACTGGCGCGGGGAGGCCTGGACCCCGTTGTAACTGCGTGCAGTTCTAGTTATTATTATTATTAATATTAATATTTCATGTATATTGTATATTTATCCTAGTTTCTCATTTATAGTTACATTCTGTGTTGTGCGACTGATTTACGCGTGCTGCTTGGGATCAATAAATATCTATCTTTATATACCGCCTTTTGTTAGTTTTAACGACTAACTTGTCAGTTTAACACATTAGTTAGTATATTGTTTGCAAATAAAAACTTGATAGCTAACTTAGTTAGCTAGATGCCGAGTTTAATGCGTGTCCCACTTTGTTTTGTCAAGGTTTGTCAAAACAATAGGATTAAATTTCAAATTTTGAGGTCCACACACTATTTTTTTAAACTAATGGCTTATATGAAGATGTTTTTTTTTCTTTCTTTTTTCTTTGTGTTTCAGTCTTGCCACAGCCATAAAGAACACCTCATGACGATCGAGGGAAACGCCCAGCCTTATCTGCTGGCCACAGGGACTTCAAAAGCACAGGTTTTCAGCTTCTTCATAGTCTTGGATAGAAAGCTTCTTTCATGACAGTCTTCTACATCCCTGGGCACATTTGATGAGCTGTTCAAGTCACACTTTGTTTTCAGTGTGCAATATGATGATGCTTTGTCGAGCTTGTACAGATTCCTGCAGACTACTCTGTACAATATCGATACAGGGACAACAGAAGAAACTCCCAAGAGTCAAAGAATTAAGAGAAAAGCTGTTAAACAACAGTAATTTGCTTAAGCAGCAAACATAATCAGATGTATCATTTGTGCTTCATCCTCTGATACAGCTTTACTTCTATTACTTCTGTTCACCTCAAACTAATTCATGCAATGTATTCTGGGAAAAATTTGAGACTAAAATATGGTCAAATAGGACCATTGCTTGCAATTTTCAAGTTATTTTGGATTTAGAAGACATCTAATTAAGGTACATGATCCTGCTGACAACACATATGTACCTCATGAAACCCCTTCCAACTGTGACACTCAACTGTACAATCATTCTCAGTGCTTAAATGATGAAACACCGTCTACTTCATCGCGATGCCAAAATTTTGAAGCAGGCCCTTCAGTGTCAACTCACAGCAAAGTGTGCCTTCATCATAACCAAACTTTTGGGAAGCGGTGTACCCAATAGGGATGAGCCGAGTAATCGGCTGAAACGAGTATCCGGAACGGATATAGCACTTTTGCAGAGTACAAGTATTATACGAGTAATACGAGTCAATATCTGTACTCGGATTGAATAAAATTCCTCAACTGGCCGCGCAGCGTTGTGATAATCACAGCGCCCCCCCCTACACACACTCGCTCTGCTCAATCACACACACAGAACACGGAGAACAGCGCTCTCTCTCTCTCTCTCTCTCTCTCTCTCTCTCTCTCTCTCTCTAAGGTCCGCGGGTCTGTTCCGTTAACGTTTAGGGTTTCTTCAGCTTCAGGTTTGTTTTTAACTTCGGTTTGTAGTACTTACATAGTAACCAGTAGGGATGAGCGAGTACAGCATCATCTGTATCTGTTTACCACATGAATTATCTGTTTCCGTATCTGTACTCGGACTGGGCGGGGCCTAGCCCGGAAGTGGTCAGATTAAACCCGGAAGTGGGTCTGGTTGTCTTGAAATGGGCGGGGCTTTAACCAGTATGTTATTATTAGCATGCGATTGATATGAGTTGATCATAAATTGTTATATTTATTGCTGATTAAAAAACTATTTCCATGGGGTGTTTGGGTTTCTCAGATATCATGCTGAAATATAATATAAAAAAAGATAGTTTCTGGAAATATTTA
>NC_045744.1:31117601-31117947 GCF_008692095.1 Etheostoma spectabile
TGTATTATTAAAGACAATTTCATATATAAGGATAATCCGATACAAGACTTTATGGGCCCAAGCATGCAATTCTAAAGCATCTACATTTTATAAATTAGTTAATAGCATGCCTGGGGATGTGTGTATAAGTCTTGGGATTGTCTGGCAGAGGGACCTTGGTTGCATTTTTAGTGATGAAGAATGGGGCCAGACAGGAGATAAAAGTGGCCTGCAGAGGCGAGTGGTTAAGGGTGGGGTCAGCTCTCCGACAAGATCAACATTCATCACCTGGAAGCTAATTACCGCGTCACGACAGCGGGTTAAGGAAGGAGGATGGAGATTGGATAGGGTGTGGGATACCCGTCAC
>NC_045744.1:31117972-31120895 GCF_008692095.1 Etheostoma spectabile
CTGAAAATACTGTCAAATAATGGGAAATATATCAAAGAAGCGAGAGGGAAATTTACGCATTAGAAGATGGTAAATAGATTCTTATTCCACCCATCCAGGCTCATAGAATGGGGCCGGCTTGCCAATAATCTATGACTGGGAAATAAAATGGTCAGGAACGTTTCTACATGCGATTGGGAATGTAATGCATATCACCATCGGAAAGGCAGTAGCAACAATGGGAAGTTGGAAGGGGTGGGGATACCCATGTCACCCGAGGACTATGGTGTACTGGGGTTGATACCAACAGTGATGCCAATATTATCTAAGCACCAAAAATACAGCAGTGGGCAGGTAGGGTGGAGGTCACGTCTGCCAGAATAATTCTTAGACTAGTAGGGAAATCTTTCAACTGTTCAAATGTTTAAAAGCGGGTTGGAAGTTGGAACATATTGTCAATGAACAACAGAACTGGCTAAGCTAAATGATGACCTAGAAAACTCAGAAATATCTGGAGTAACTATTTTCTTTCCCTGCAATATGGGACGAAGTAAAATTCTTGATGGACATCTGGGTTTGGAAAGTATGTGTTACTGTAGACTATTGTTCACTGTGGAGGTTTTTGCTAACTCGACGGATATTTTAAATTCATTTCTGTGAAACTTAAGTGATTGATGATAAGCGCGCATGGTTGCTATTGGTTGTTTTTGTTTTGCTGTTTTGGTGAGGGGGTTGGGAGGGGTTATCTACTTATGTGATCTGGAAAATTAATAACTCGAAAAACTTTAATAATCAAAAAGAAAACTATTTCAGGACAGCATCAGCATTGAGCTCTTGGGTGTCATTGGTAACAAAACAAAACTAAATAGGCCTACAGTATATAACAAGTTTTGCAACAATAATACAAACAGTGCTGGCCAATTAGCAAGTAAAATGTAATGAACAAGAGTTTCATACAAACAATATAACTTAGTTTTTAATTTATTTGCAGGTGATCATTTTATTTATTTTTGGTTCTTCCCACTGTTTTATTTCACACCAGGTTTCGTGTGTGGTGTGTGTGGTGTGTGGTCTGGGAGTGAGTAAGCTGTGAGTGAGTAAGGGAACAGCGAGAGCAGAGGGGAGAAACAAAGAGAGAGTATGGGGGCGGGGGTTGGAATGTTTTTGTGGTAACTTAAGGTGTAATATTGTCATTTAACCGCAATCTGTTTTTATTTTTTTTTAGAAAAACCAAGCAAGAAAGTTTCAGACACTGAAAAAAATGGTTAGCGCAGCTGGCATTAATAAAAAAAAAATAAAACTCAGACGTAGAGATGCAACCGAGCGCATTTACAAGCCTGTCGAAAACAAACACACGGTACCAGAAGTCTCCTGGTTGCTGGTACTAGTTCAAACCGAAGTATAAAACAACCTGAAGCTTAAGAAACCATAATGTTTAACGGGCAAAGACCCGCAGCCTGATAGGGGAGAGAGCGTCACTCTCTGTGCCTGAGGGCATGTGAGCGCGCGGCACCAGCAAAATCCTAAAAAATCTGTGTGTGTCGGGGAGGGGTGCTGGGGACTAGGCCTATCACAGAAAGCAGCCACAGTCAATGGAGACTTTCATTGAATCCGATTACCAGATATTGACGTGCATTACGCGTTAATACTTGTACTCGGAAAAGTGCTTTATCCGTACGGATACGGTTCGCGAGCGTTCTCGGCTCATCCATAGTACCCAGTAGGGGTTTGGTAAACCTGGTGTTTCAGACATGCTGCTCGGGTTTAAATGCGACTTGTCTTACGTGCGTCTTTGCTTTCAGAGATTTTTTTTTTTTTTTAACCGTCAGATGGTTCATTAAAGTCACTACAC
Source organism: Etheostoma spectabile (assembly GCF_008692095.1). Taxonomy (NCBI): domain Eukaryota; kingdom Metazoa; phylum Chordata; class Actinopteri; order Perciformes; family Percidae; genus Etheostoma; species Etheostoma spectabile. Next base: position 31,119,804 of record NC_045744.1, read on the forward strand.
ACTGAAAAAACAGCATCATGCCCCCTCCGAAACATATACCTATTTCTCTCTCTCTCTCTCCTGTGTCTCTCTCTTCTCAACACACACACCAAAACACACTCACCAATTACTGGGTGGAAAAAAAAGAAACAAAAACAAAAATCACACAGACATAAAAAAATAAAAGTCAAAAAAAGGAAAGTTATATATATGAGTATGAAAATTTCTTGTCATTAACATGTTACTGCATAATCGCAACCCGCATGCTGTTGTATTCATTGTGCATAAATATAACAATTCTGATCAACTCATATCAATTGCAGGTAATGGCAAATTTGGGACATTAGGGTTTATGAGGGGTGGGTGTGGGTGTTGCGGTAGGTCTATGTAAGTAGTTGTTTATTAGTCACATGCGCAAATGTTTGTGGGTGTTTAATTGGAGGTAATCAAAATGGAATCCAAAGGTGCGGGAAGGAAATCTGGAATCCGGGAAGCAACACAGGTTTTTCAACTCAGCTGTTAGTGAGGTAATGTTTTCAGATCTTGTTGTACGCGGCTTTTAATCACAGGTTTATTCTTTTTGGTATGTACTGTTATTCAAAACTTCATACAATAAAGGATTTAAAAACAAGTGCAGGCGAGGGCCTGGCTAAGCAGCTGCCACTTAAAGAAAAAACATGAACGGGATGCACAGGGGAGAACATAGACAGAAAAGAATATTGCAATGTCAAATTTCTGTTCCAAATAACAAAGGTGATGTGGGACAGAGGTTTGGATGTGCAGAGATCCAGGGCTCACTCAGAGGAATGAATGCTTAACTCTAAAAAGTTCTAAACGCAAAATATTCGACTCGCAGAGCCGTGGCACTATGAACTTGTTCACAATGTTCAAATTACCAGTTAAAGCATTCAAAAAGAGGAGGGAGAAGAAGAAAGTGCTGCAAGTGCTAACCGAGACTATGTTTACTGGGGGATCCAACAGTGATGCCTAATATGTCTAAACACCAAAACACCGTGGTGCAGGTGGGGACGGTCACGGCTGCCAGAATAATTCTTAGACTATGGAAATCTTCAACTGTTCCAAATGTTAAAAGATGGTTGGGATTAATGTTGG
>NC_045744.1:31121215-31121361 GCF_008692095.1 Etheostoma spectabile
TTATTTATTTTTGGTTCTTTTTTATTTTCACACCAGGTCTGTGTGAGTGTGTGTGTGTGTGTCTGTGAGTGAGTAAGCTGTGAGTGAGTAAGAGATACAGAGAGAGAGAGGGAGAAACAAAGAGAGAGATGGGGGCGGGGGGTTGG
>NC_045744.1:31121427-31121578 GCF_008692095.1 Etheostoma spectabile
TTTTTATAAAACACAGCAAGAAAGTTTCAGACACTGAAAAAAACTGGTTAGAGCCAGCTGGCAGTTAATAAAAAAAAATAAAACTCAGACGGTAGAGATGCAACCCGAGTCGCATTCTACCAAGCACTATGTCTGAACAAACCCCACGGTT
>NC_045744.1:31121689-31121846 GCF_008692095.1 Etheostoma spectabile
GAGAGCTGTTCACTTCTCTGTGTCCTGAGTGCATGTGAGCGGAGCGGCACACAGCAACTCAAAAAATCTGTGTGTGTAGGGAGGGGTGCTGGGACTAGCCTATCACAGAACGCAGACACAGTCAATGGAGACTTTCATTGAATCCGAGTACAGATAT
>NC_045744.1:31122405-31123703 GCF_008692095.1 Etheostoma spectabile
TGTTCATTACATTTTACTTCATAATTGCAACCGCATGTGTTGTATTCATTGTTGCAATAAATATAACAATTTCTGATCAACTCATATCAATTGCATGTGTAATGGCAAATTTGGCTATTTAGGGTTATTATGGGTGTGGTGTGGGTGTGTGCGGTAGGTCTATGTAAGTAGTTGTTTATTACGTCACCTGCGCACCTGTTTGTGGGTGTTAATTGCAAACTGGCGGAGGAGTTCAAGGAGCAAAGCTGGGCAGCCATGTCTAAGCTTAGAAAGAGCTGCAGCAGATGAGGCTCAGTACGGAGACGAGTTTGGAGATCATCCGAGAATGAGAAAGAGAGCTGGGATTGACCTACAGGAGAGAAAAGGATGAGGAGGAGATGCGAGCAGCTCAATGGACATGAATTGACAATTGATGATTTTATGATGGTCTGTACTGCCCAGCCTGTGACAAATCTTTTAAATCAGATAAAGCTATAAAAACCATGAAAAATCAAAGGCACGGGAGATTGTGGCATTTCTACGGCAACAGCTGGAGGAGGCTATTAAGGCTTTTGTGAAGAGAACCCTCACCTGGGTTTGACCTACTTATAACACTTACTGGACAAGACATTACTGAAAATGCACACTTGCACTATAACATCATTGATTAATTTTGTCATTGGCTCATTACTAATGTGGGAAATTGTATGTTATGTTATTATACAGTAACAATTAGGGGCGGTGCCCTTAAAGAAAAACATGAACTGGATGCTCAGGAGGAGCACATCCGACAGAAAAAGGAATTGCAATGTCAAATTTCTGTTCAAACTACAAAGGTGAATGTGGACAGAGGTTCTGATGTGCAGAGCTCCAGGGCTCACTCAGATGGAATGAATTCTTATCTAAAAAGTTCTAAACGCAAATATTCGCTCAGAGCCTCTGCTATGAAATTTGTTCCACAATGTTCAAATTACCAGTTCAATCATTCACCAATAGGAGGCAGAAGTGCTGCAGTGCTAATGGAGGCACATCCAAAAGATTCAAATCATCAGTTCAATCGTTCATCAATAGGAGGCGGAAGTGCTGCAGTGCTAATGGAGGCACATCCAAAAGATTCAAATCATCAGTTCAATCATTCACCAATAGGAGGTGACAAACCTGCCATATCAATGGGAGCGCGGCAGAAGGAAACACTTACACTTACAGAATATTGGATCAAGAGCTCATGTTCTGGATTCCCAACCAAGCATGCCTCAATGGTTTCATGAAACCTATCATGACACACATCACACAAAGGAATCCATTCAAAATGTTGACCT
>NC_045744.1:31123713-31123862 GCF_008692095.1 Etheostoma spectabile
AATGTGGACCAAGGCAATCTTCTTTCCATCATACAACGATAGAATGAAATAACAGCTCTACTAGTGCAACAACATTCTTATCATCATTCCCACCACGAGATATACCAACATTTGATGGAGATCCTCTTGAGTACAGCGCATTTATTAGA
>NC_045744.1:31123872-31124042 GCF_008692095.1 Etheostoma spectabile
ATGGTGTGGAAAGAAAGGCTGCAAGCAACATAGACTGTTTATACTTTTTGGAGCAATGTACCAAAGGACAACCTAGGGAGGTGGTTAAGAGCTGTCAACATATGCAAGGACGCTCTTACAAGAACACTTTGGAAATAAACAAAAAATAGCCACTGCATACATGGAGAAAG
>NC_045744.1:31124060-31124303 GCF_008692095.1 Etheostoma spectabile
TAAAATCAGAAGACATTGAAGCTTTGCAAGCTTTTGCTTTGTTTTTACGTGTTTGCTGTAATGCTATGGAGGACATCAGCTACGTGTCAGAGATAAACATGCCATCCATCATCCGTGCTCTTGTTTTGAAGCTACCATATAAATGGAGGGAAAGATGGCGAAACACTGCTTATGAGCTTCAGGAGAGGCATAGTTGCCAAGCAGGTTTCAGTGATATCGTCAACTTGATTGAAAGACAAGTGG
>NC_045744.1:31124313-31124518 GCF_008692095.1 Etheostoma spectabile
TTCCAATCCACTCTATGGAAACATTCAGGACACATTTACTTCATCACTTAAATATAAAGAAGGAAACAAAGTCTCACAAGTACGCTTTACAGGAAAAGGAAGCAGTTTTGCTACTTCCGTCACAGCTGTCAATTCTCAACCTTAAACTCCAATGCAAAATGATAGAAACTTACCTGATGAACCAATAAGAGTGTTGTGTCTGCTG
>NC_045744.1:31124528-31124640 GCF_008692095.1 Etheostoma spectabile
ATCACAAATTGGAGTTGTGTCCCAAAATGGAGAAGTTGCAGCATAGTGAAAAGATTAACTTCCTGAAGGAGAAAGGTGTTGGTTTTGGGTGTTTATCTGTGGGACACATTAG
>NC_045744.1:31124650-31124748 GCF_008692095.1 Etheostoma spectabile
CATAGGCGTCATTCCTGCAATTTGTGTAATTTGAAACATCCTACCATCCTTCACATCCCTTCAAAGGAGAAGAAAACCAATTCCGAGGACACACAGCA
>NC_045744.1:31124758-31124971 GCF_008692095.1 Etheostoma spectabile
CAGGAAACAGACATGCAGTTTCTCCCAAGACATGTGGCCATTTAGGGGATGGAACACAGGACAGTGTCTTGGCAATTGTGCCTGTACAGATTAAGGCAAAGAAAGGCAACAAATTGCTAACCACATATGCATTCTTGGATCCTGGCAGCACAGCCACTTTCTGCTCTGAGCGACTCATGAGGGAGCTAAAGGTCAGAGGAAGGAGTGCTAAAA
>NC_045744.1:31124988-31125160 GCF_008692095.1 Etheostoma spectabile
GGACTATGAATCAAGAAAAGCTTGTTGACAGTCATGTTATCTCAGGACTGGAGATAGCTGCCCTTAGTGATACCACCTATTTTGAGCTGCCTGAAGTGTACACCCAGTCTAAGATGCCTGTGTTGCGTGACAACATTCCACGACAGGAAGACTTAAGTGCTTGGCCACACTT
>NC_045744.1:31125170-31125244 GCF_008692095.1 Etheostoma spectabile
AGTGGAAATTCCTGTAATTGATGCTGAGGTGGACCTTTAATTGGGACCAATGTTCCAAAAGTGATGGAACCATG
>NC_045744.1:31125254-31125791 GCF_008692095.1 Etheostoma spectabile
CACAGCAATGGTGAAGGACCTTATGCCGTCAGAACCTTGCTCGGCAGGGTTATCATTGGACCTGTGAAAGGAGGCAATGAGACTGAGAGCAGCTGTCCCACTATTACAGCCAACAGAATAACCATCGCTCACAAAGAGGAATTACCGGTAAAGCAATATAACCACAACTTCAATGAGAAGTCAGCGGATGACAAGCCAGAAACGTCCAGAGAAGATCTCAACTTTATAACAATCATGAACAGTTCAGCTGAATTTAACAGTAGAAAAGAAAAGAAGAGGAAAAAGAAAAAAGGAAGGAAAAGGGAGAACAAGAAGCCCAGAGAAAAGCCCCACAGGAAGCTCCTGGAGGAGCAGAAGGTGGAGGAGCTAAGGCGGGAGCAGAGGCTTAGACAGGCCAAACTGGCAGAGGAGTACAAGGCGCAAAGCTGGGCAGCCATGTCTAAGCTTGATAGGGAGCTTCAGCAGATAGAGGCTCAGTACGGAGACGAGTTTGGAGATTGTGACAGTTTGTCTTTATCCCTTTTATGGTTTGTATTC
>NC_045744.1:31125801-31132787 GCF_008692095.1 Etheostoma spectabile
AAGGGGTGCCAGCCAGGTCTTTCTCCTGACGTCAAAGATTATTTTTCTCGGTTTGCACTGGGGAAAAGGAATCCGCTTCAGTAACCCCCGGGCACAGGACTGTAGACTGCAGTCTTTGACGTTGCAATTGCAAAGGTTGACAAAATGTGGAGAAGACCACAGAACTGTTGTGTAGATGCCTCAGCAAGAGTCAGGGGTGCAATGATGTTGTGAAACTGCGAATACTGGTATTTCCTCTGTCAGCGTGTTTACGTTTCACCGCACAGTGGCGTCACTTCCCCTCCAAATGTTGAATTACGATACCATCGGAGAAACAAACGGAGTTCAGATCATTTAAAAGTTCACCATGATATTGTTTAAGGCGCCAATTTATGGTACTAGTGACTTGATTACAGATGTAATCAAATTGCTTATTCATCGTCTCCTCTAGTTCCTTTAAGTGAGCTTTATGCATTGTAGCAACGTTCTCTGAATTTTTCTTCACTTCGGTTTTGTAGTACTTACAAGTAACCAGTAGGGATGAGCGAGTAGCGGCATCATCTGTATCTGTTTCCACATAATTATCTGTTTTCCTTATCTGTACTCGGACGGGGCGGGCCGAGCCCGGAAGTGGTCAGATTAAAACCCGGAATTGGTCTGGTTTTCTGAAATGGGCGGGCTTTAACCAGTAGGTATTTTAGCATGCGATTGATATGAGTTGATCATCAATTGTTATATTATTTGCTGATTAAACCACTAGTCCCCATGGGGTGTGGGGTTTATCAGATATCATGCTGAAATCTAATAAACAAAGATCGTTTCGGCAATATTGACAAATCAGAGACTGTATTAATAAAGACAATTTCTAATATAGGATAATCCGATACACACTTTATGGGCCCAGCATGCAATTCAAAGCATCTACATTTTATAAAATTATTAATAGTAATGCCTGGGGATTGTGTTTATAAGTCTTGGTATGTCTGGCAGAGGGACCCCTTGGTTGCATTTTATAGTGGGATGAAGATGGTCGAAAATACTTTCAAATAATGGTAAATATATCAAGAAGATCGCGAGGGAAATTTACGCATTTATAGATGGTACATAGTTTGATTTTCACCCCCTCCAGGCTCCATAGAATGGCCTTCTTGCCACATAATCTATGCTGGAAATACAAATGGAATCAGGAACTTTTATACATGCGATATGGGACTGTAATGCATCTCCGCATTCTGGAAGCATATTACCACACTTGGAAGTTGGATAGGGGGGAGTGGGATACCCAGGTCCCGAACAGTTTACTGGGGGATCCACAGTGATGCCTAATATGTCTAAACCCAAAGCAACGTGTGCAGGTTGGGGACGGTCACGCTCCAAATAATTCCAGACTATGAATCTTCAACCTCCAAATTTAAAAGATGGTTTGTATAATGTTGGAATAGTGTCATATGAACAACTGCTGGCTAAGCTAAAGATGACATAGCAAACTTCAGAAATCTTGGAACTATTTTCTTTCCCTGCTACTGGACAGTAACTCTTTGAGGAACATCTGTTTTGAAAGTATTGTTTTACTGTAATCTATTTGTCACTGTGGATGTTTTGCGAACATCGAGGATAATTTGTAAATGTCAATTTCTGTGAAACTGTATTGATTGGATATCCTGGCCTGGTTTGCTTTGTGTTGATTTGTGGTTTTGTTTGGGGGGTTGAATGGGGTTATAACTTAGGTTCTGAAAAATAATAATAAAACTTTAATAATAAAAAAGAAAACTATTTCCATGACAGCATCAGCATTGAGCTTCATTGGTGTTGTCATGGTACAAACAACTAATAGGCCTGACATTATATACCAATTTTGCACAATAAATCTAGGTCAACAACTGTGCTTGCAATTATCAAGTAAATGTAAAGGTAGACAAGAGTTTTCCATACTCAACACTATACTTTATTTTTTAAAACTTTTAATTCAGCATGTGATCATTTATTTACTTTTTGGGTTCTTTTTTAGTTTTCACCACCAGGTCTGTGTGAGTGTTTGTGTGTTGTCTCGTTGAGTGAGATACGATCTGTGAGTGAGTAAGAGATACAGAGCAGCGAGATAGAGGTAAACAAAGAGGCATGGTGGCGGTGGGGTTGGAATATGTTTGTGTGTAACTTAAATATGTAATATTGTTTCATTTATACCGCAACTGCATTTTACTTTTTTTTTTTTATAAAACACGCAAGAAGTTTCAGACACATGACAAAAACTGGTTTAGAGCCCAGCTGGCAGTTAATAAAAAAAATAAACTCAGACGGTAGAGATGCACCACGAGTCGCATTCTACCAAGCACTATGTCTGAACAAACCCCCGGTCCAGAAGTCTCCTGGTTGCTAGGTACTAGTTCAAACCGAAGTTAAAAACAAACCTGAAGCTTGAAGAAAACCCTAATGTTACGGGAAAGCCCCGAACTTGAGGGAGAGATCGTTCACTTCTCTGTGTCCTAGTGCATGGGACGGACGGCACACAGCAACCAAAATCTGGTGGTGTAGGGAGGGTGCTGGGACTAGCCTATCACAGAACGCAGACCACGTCAATGGAGACTTTCAGTTGATCCGAGTACAGATATTGACTTGCATTACTCGTATATACTTGTTACGGCAAAAGTGCTTTATTCCCGTACCGGATACTCGTTTTCAGCGCAGGTTCTCGGCTCATCCCTAGTAACCAGTAGGGGTCTGGTAAACGTGGTGTTTCAGACATGCTGCTCGGTTTAAATGCGACTTGCGTTGCGTCTTTGCTTTCAGAGATTTTTTTTTTTTTTAACCGTCAGCTGGCTTCATTAAAGTCAATACACACCTGAGAAACAGCATCTGCCCCCTCCCGCCCCCTCTCTCTCTTTCTCTCTCTCTCTCTCTCTGTGTCTCTCTCTTTCTCACACACACACACACACACACTCACCCACATACCTGGTGTGGAAATAAAAAAGAAACAAAAACAACAAATCACATTGGTGATCATAAAAAAATTAAAAATTTAAAAAAAGAAAGTTATATGAGTATGAAAATTCTTGTTCATACATTGTTACTCATATTGCAACCGCATGTGTGGTATTCATTGTTGCAATAAATATAACATTTCTGATCAACTCATATCAATTGCATGTGTAATGGCAATTTGGCTATTTAGGGTTATTATGGTGTGGGTGTGGGGGTTGCGGTAGGTCTAGGTAATAGTTGTTTATTACGTCACCTGCGCACCTGTTTGTGGGTGTTAATTGGAGTAATAAGGGACACAGGTGAGTGTGAAGGGAACTCTGGATCCGGAAGCCACACGAGTTTTTCAAACCTCAGCTGTGTGAGAGTACTGTTTTTAGATCTTGGTTGTACCGGCTTTTAATCACCCCGGTTTATTCTTTTTGTAGTACTGTTATTCAAACTTTCATACAATAAAGATTGTAACCGTGCGACGATGGCTGGCTAAGCAGCTGCCCTTAAAGAAAAACATGGAACTGGTTGCTCAGGAGGCCACATCCGACAGAAAAAGGAATTGCATGTCAAATTTCGTGTCAAACTACAAGGTGAATGTACGAGGTTCTGATGTGCAGAGCTCCAGGCTCACCAGATATGGAATGAATTCTTACTAAAAAGTTCTAAACGCAAATTCGCTCAGACCTCTGCTATGAATTGTTTCCACAAGTTTCAATTACCAGTTCATCATTCACCAATAGGAGGCAGAAGTGCTGCAGTGCTAATGGAGGCACATCCAAAAGTTCAATCATCAGTTTCAATCGTCATCAATGAGGCGGAAGTGCTGCGATGCTAATGGAGGCACATCCAAAGATTCAAACCATCAGTTTCAAATCATTCACCAATAGGAGGTGACAAACCTGCATATCAATGGTGAGCGCGGGCAGAAGGAAACACTTACACTTACAGAATATTGGATCAAGAGCTCATGTTTCTGGATTCCCAACCAGCATGCCTCAATGGTTCATGAACACCTATCATACACACACACAAAGGATCCATCCAAATGTTGACCTGATGCAAACTATTGGACCAGGCAATTCTTCTTCCTCATCCAACGATAGAAAAATAACAGCTCTACTAGTGCAACAACATCTAGCACATCATCCCACCACGAGATACCAACATTTGATGGAGATCCTCTTATTACAGCGCATTTTTAGAGCTTTTAGCATGGTGTGGAAAAGAAGGCTGCAGCACAAATAGACTGTTTATACTTTTTTGGCAATGTACCAAGGACAACCTAGGAGTTGGTTTAAGAGCTTCACATATGCAGACCTCTACAGAACACTTTGGAAATAACCAAAAAATCCACTGCATACATTGGAGAAAGCTCTTGGATTGGCCATCTAAAATCAGAAGACATTGAAGCTTGCAAGCTTTTGCTTTGTTTTTACGTGTGTGCTGTAATGCTAGGAGGGACATCAGCTACGTGTCAGAGATAAACTGCCATCCTATCCCGTGCTCTTTGTTTGAAGCTACCATATAAATGAGGGAAAGATGGCGAAACAACTGCTTATGAGCTTCAGGAGAGGCATAGTTGCAGCAGTTTCAGTGATATCGTCAAACTTGATTGAAAGACAAGTGCTATTGCTTCCATCCACTCTATGTAAACTTCAGGACACATTTACTTTCATCACTTAAAATTAAAAAGGAAAACAAAGTCTCACAAGTACGCTTTACAGAGAAAAGGAAGCAGTTTTTGCTACTTCCCGTCCACAGCTGTCAATTCTCACCTTAACTCCCAATGCAAATGATAGAACTTACTGATGAACCAATAAGAGTGTTGTTCTGCTTTGTGAAGAGGATCACAAATTGAGTTTGTGCCCAAAATGGAGAATTGCAGCATAGTGAAAAGTTAACTTCCTGAAGAGAAAGGTGTTGGTTTTGGGGTGTTTATCTTATGGGGACCATTAGCAGATTGGTTCATAGGCTTCAGTCCTGCAATTTGTGTATTTGAAACAGTCCTACCACTCCTTCACCTCCCTTCAAGGAGAAGAAAAAACCAATTCCGAGACACACAGCAGGAAGCATCAGGAAAACATGCGTTTTCTCCCACGACATGTGGCCATTTATGGGGATGGAAACACCGTGTCTTGGCAATTGTGCTGCCATAGATTAAGGCAAAAAAGCAACAATTGCTAACCACATAGTCATTCGGATCCTGGCAGCACAGCCACTTTCCTGCTCTGAGCGACTCATGAGGGTAGCTAAAGGTCAGAGGAAGGAGTCTAAAATTCTTAAGGCCTATGAATCAAGAAAAGCTTGTGACAGTCATGTATCTCGACTGGAGATAGCTGCCCTTAGTGATACCACCTATTTGAGCTGCTGATGTACACCCAGTCTAGATGCCTGTGTTGCGTGACAACATTCCACGACAGGAAGACTTACGTGCTTGGCACCTTAACTCAGTGGAAATTCCTGTAATTGATGCTGAGGTGGACCTTTAATTGGACCAAGTTCCAAAGTGATGGAACCATGGCAAGTGATACACAGCAATGGTGAAGGACCTTATGCCGTCAGAACCTTGCTCGCAGGGTTATCATTGGACCGTGAAAGGAGGCAATGAGACTGTGCAGGCGGTCCCACTATTAGCCACGAATAACATCGCTCCAAAGAGGAATTCCGGTAAAGCAATATAACCACAACTCAATAGAAGTCACGTGATGACAACCAGAAACGTCAAGAAGACTCTCAACTTTATAACAATCATGACCGTTTCAGCTGAATTTAACGTAAAAAAAAGAAAGGAAAAGAAAAAGGAAGGAAAGGGAGAACAAGAAGCCAAGAGAAAAGCCCACAGGAACTCCTGAGGAGCAAAGGTGAGGAGCTAAGGCGGGAGCAGAGGCTTAGACAGGCCAAACTGGCAGAGGAGTACAAGGCGCAAAGCTGCCGCCATGTCTAAGCTGATATGAGCTCTCAGATAAGCTCAGTACGAGACGATTTTGGAGATTGTGACAGTTTGTCTTATCCCTTTTATGGTTTGTATTCTTAAACGGTCAAGGGGTGCCAGCCAGGTCTTTCTCCTCGACGTCAAGATTATTTTTTCTCGGTTTGCACTGGGGAAAAGGAATCCGCTTTCAGTAACCCCGGGCACAGGACTGTAGACGCAGTCTTTGACGTTGCAATTGCAAAGGTTGACAAAATGGTGGAGAACCACAGTAACTGTTTGTGTAGATGCCTCAGCAAGATTCAGGGGTCGCATGATGTTGTGAAACTGCGAATACTGGTCATTTCCTCTGTCAGCGTGTTTACTTTCACCGCACAGGGCGTCACTTCCCCTCCAAATGTTGAATTACAGACACCATCGGAGAACAACGGATTTCAGACATTAAAAGTTCACCATGATATTGTTTAAGGCGCCAATTTATGGTACTAGTGACTTGATTACAGATTAATCAAATTGCTTATTCATCGTCTCCTCTAGTTCCTTTAAGTGAGCTTTATGCATTGTAGCAACGTTCTCTGAATTTTTCTCCAGCGCTCTCTAGCTCCTCCATGTGGCACTGATGCTCAGTCGCAGGCAGGGACTTCCAATTGTCCACCTTTCCATTACCGGGTTTTCCTGCGGCAAGAGAATCAGTGGATCGCAAATCTCAGATGCTCCACAAATCTCCATGTCCAAAGAGATACCCTTTCCTTCCAGGATTCCGTTCCTGAGGCCTCTTGGTTTATTTGTTGGTCCGTTTCTCCTCTTAAAAGTGTCCAGGTCCACACTACTCCATTGTAGATCACGGGCGTCTCTTAACGTTATTTTTTGTCCTCATTTGAAATCAATCTGATTAACTTTCTTAAAAACACAAAACATTTTCGAGTCGCCTCTGGGGTTGCCATTTTTCTGTGACAGTTTTTTCTTTATCCCTTTGGTTTGTATTCTTAAACGGTCCAGGGGTGCCAGCCAGGTCTTTCTCCTGACGTCAAAGATTCTTAAAACATATGTATCTGTTGTATTTTGTTATTAGGATAAGCTTGAAACCGCACAGCGTGCACTATACAAT
>NC_045744.1:31132812-31133372 GCF_008692095.1 Etheostoma spectabile
TTTCAGTTGAAATCAATCTGATTAATTCTTTTAAAAACACAAAACATTTCAGTCCATCTGGGGTGGCCATTTTCTGTGACAGTTTTCTTTATCCCTTTTTTTTGTTTATTCTTAAAGGTCAGGGGTGCCAGCACCAGGTCTTCTGACGTAAGATAGTCTAGTACTTACAGTGGTATGTTTGTTTTTAGTTAGGATAAGAATAAACCGCACAAGCGTGCACATATAAAATGTACACCCTAACAAACAAAAGATAAACCAGCAAAACACCACCACAACTCAAGAAGATTATAATGTTTCATATATTTACCCCGAACAGTAAGAAACAGCTCCAAACCTATAATCCCACAGAATGAAGCTTGTAATTTTCCAATAATCAAAGCAAAAGACAAAAATCCAGCAAAACTCCACCTCTGGTTTTCTTTTTAACGTAAGATCTGTTTGCGTACACCCTACACAACCAAAAGGATAAACCCAGCAAAACACCACACAACTCAAGATTCTGATAACATGTTCATATATTTAAACAGAGGAAAAGTAACCAAAACACCCAAGATAAGTCC
>NC_045744.1:31133397-31135344 GCF_008692095.1 Etheostoma spectabile
AAGCCCACAGGAGCTCCTGGAGGAGCAGAAGGTGGAGGAGCTAAGGGGGGAGCAGAGGCTTGACAGGCCAAACTGGCAGAGAGTACAAGGCGCAAGTGGGCTGAGCCATGTCTAAGTTGATAGGGAGCTCAGCAGATAGAGGCTCAGTACGGAGACGAGTTTGGAGATTGTGACAGTTTGTTTATCCCTTTTATGGTTTGTATTCTTAACGGTCAAGGGGTGCCAGCCAGGTCTTTCTCCTGACGTCAAAGATTATTTTTCTCGGTTTGCACTGGGGAAAAGGAATCCGCTTCAGTAACCCCCGGGCACAGGACTGTAGACTGCAGTCTTTGACGTTGCAATTGCAAAGGTTGACAAAATGGTGGAGAAGCCACAGTAACTGTCTGTGTAGATGCCTCAGCAAGAGTCAGGGGGTGCAATGATGTTGTGAAACTGCGAATACTGGTCATTTCCTCTGTCAGCGTGTTTACTTTCACCGCACAGTGCGTCACTTCCCCCTCCAAATGTTGAATTACAGACACCATCGGAGAAACAACGGATTTCAGATCATTTAAAAGTTCACCATGATATTGTTTAAGGCGCCAATTTATGGTACTAGTGACTTGATTACAGATGTAATCAAATTGCTTATTCATCGTCTCCTCTAGTTCCTTTAAGTGAGCTTTATGCATTGTAGCAACGTTCTCTGAATTTTTCTCCAAGCAGCTCTCTAGCTCCTCCATGTGGCACTGATGCTCAGCTGCAGGCAGTGGACTTCCAATCTGTCCAGTCCTTTCCATTACCGGGTTTTCCTGCGGCAAGAGAATCAGTGGATCGCAAATCTCAGATGCTCCACAAATCTCCATGTCCAAAAGAGAATACCCTGTCCTTCCAGGATCCGTTCCTGAGGCCTCTTGGTTTATTTGTTGGTCCGTTTCTCCTCTTAGAAAGTGTTCCAGGTCCACACTAGCATCCATTGTAGATCACGTGTCTGTCTCTTAACGTTATTTTTTGTCCTTCAGTTGAAATCAATCTGATTAACTTTCTTAAAAACACAAAACATTTTCGAGTGCCATCTGGGGTGCCATTTTTCTGTGACAGTTTTTCTTTATCCCTTTTATGGTTTGTATTCTTAAACGGTCAAGGGGTGCCAGCCAGGTCTTTCTCCTGACGTCAAAGATAGTCTTAAAACATATGTATCTGTTGTATTTTGTAGTTAGGATAAAGATTGAAACCGCACAAGCGTGCACATATACAAATGTACACCCTACACAACCAAAAGGATAAACCCAGCAAAACACCACACAACTCAAGATTCTGATAACATGTTCATATATTTAAACAGAGGAAAAGTAACCAAAACACCCAAGATAAGTCCCACAGAATAATTGTATTTTCCAATAATACAAAAAGAAGAATGTCCACAAAAATCCAACAAAAAACTCCACCTCTGGTTTTCTTTATAGCACAGTTAGTTCATGGAGTAAAACAGAAACAAATCATTTAGACCCAAAGCATCTTTTAGTCCAACAGGTAACAGAAAGTAAAAACCTTTGAAGTAAAGTAAAAACATTCACAGACCTCTAGTCTAATCCGTCAGTCAGTAGTCTAGTCAGTCAGTAGTCTAGTCAGTCAGTCAATCCATAATCCGGTCCGGGGTTTAGTGGGTGTAATGGTGGACGTCAGTGAACAGCTGAGAGGTGGAAGCGGTTGAAGTGGCGTGATCCGGAGTTCCAAGTAGGCAGATCGGTCAGAGCGAGGGTTAACGGAGCAGTGGCGATTTAGACACACGGGTTATGTTAAGGGATTATCACGACCTTCACTTTCACTGCCGCGCCATTGAGCTGTAGCTCCGCCGATTCTGTGTACTGCTTCCTTTTTGTCTCTGTTCACTCAGTCCCCAGAAGTACTCTCTCCTCGCTGTCGCAGACCGGAAAGCAATCGAATCATTAGCGTTTAGGGGCGGCT
>NC_045744.1:31135354-31142616 GCF_008692095.1 Etheostoma spectabile
AGCGAACAGGTGACTACAAGTTGTCACAAGATGCATCCGAGAGTGAGAAAGAAGATTTTGAGATTGACTCACGGGAGAAGAACAGAGATGAGGGAGTACATGTCACTGCTACAGGAGCGGCAACGGTGGTCAAAGGACAAAAGGAGCATTGTTGCAGGGGACATTGTTCTTGTGGCTACTCGACTGCTCCTCGTGGATCTTGGCTGTTGGGAAAAATGTTGCAGACCTTTCCAGATGCACAAGGACTGGTGTGATCTGTTAAAGTCCTGACCAAATGTAACATACTTGAGAGACCAATCACAAAGATCTGTCTTCTACTGGAGGCTGATTAAGGCTTTTGTGAAGCAGAACTCTCTACCTTGGGGATGCCTACTCCATGAAAACTTACTGGACATGAACATTATTGACTAAAAATGCACACTTGCACTATGAACATTATTGATTAATTTTGTCATTGGCTCCATTACTTATGTGGGAAATTGTTATGTTATACAGTAACAATTGGGGGCCGGTGTGTAATGGCCAATTTGGCTATTTAGGGTTGTTATGGGTGTGGTGTGGGTGTGTGCGGTAGGTCTATGTAAGTAGTTGTTTGTTACATCACCTGCGCACCTGTTTGTGGGTGTTAATTGGAGGTAATAAAGGGAATCACAGGTGAGGTGGAAGGGGAATCTCGATCCGGGAAGCCACACAGTTTTTCAACCTCAGCTGTGTGAGAGTAATGTTTTTAGATCTCGTTGTTCTCGGCTTTTAATCACCCAGGTTATTCTTTTTGTATGTGCTTTTATTCAAACTTTCGTACAATAAAGGATTAAAACGTACGACAACGGCGGACCTCATTATTTGCAACAGCAAGAGTTGGAAAGGGCTTCAGATTTTACCCAGTGGCATTATTTGTGGACAAATTGCCACTGCAGCATGCTTGAATAACATACTGGTTAAAGCCCCGCCCATTTCAAGACAACCCGACCCACTTCCAAGTTAAATTCTGTCCACTTCCGGGTTAGGCCCCGCCCAGTACGAGTACAGATACGGATACAGATAGTTCATGTGGTAAACAGATACAGATAATGCTGTACTCGCTCATCCCTAGTACCCAATACTATAGTTCTTTCTAGAGTGGAAAATTGAAAGTTTGCTGTAGCTTATCATTGGGAACGCTGGACTTCCAGTCAAACTGTGTTTACTTGAGACACTAGAATATGCAGAAAATATATCTGCATATCTTTACATTGATACACAAGCCACTGTCAACCTCACAAACTGGGTAAATTGTGGAGTTGAATATCTTGTTGGCCTTTTTGTTTGCACACGCACTGATGAAAACAAGCCAGTGTTCAGTAAAGTAACTTCTATCATTTTGCACAATGGGAAAGTTTTTTTTTTTTTGGTTGAACATGAAACTTGTTTCCATGACCATTTTCATGCTTTCCAAATACGTGAAAACATCCCTAGGAAGATTTTGGTTCTAGAAAGGGATAGATTAAAACATTTCAAATAATTTGATGCCCAACTGGCCTATTGGCATGATTCACATTTGTATGCTGTTTTAGAAAGTTGAATTGTTTAAGTGAATGCTTGCTGAAAAAATATATATTTGTTTTTTTATCCATTTTTGGAGTTTATTCCAAATGCTGAAATTTGCTGTGTGTTTAACAAAGTACATTAACCCAAACAGGGATGTAACAACATATTTTAAAGCAAGAAAACGGCCATCATGTACTTCCGTCATAATGTTAGAACATTAAAATAATGATGGAATATAGACCATGCTTTCCCTGTGTCTGTGTTGGGTCTCTGAGGATGACATAAACAACATATAGATTTTTTTTCTTTTTGTATAACGGGCCTTCAAGACCGGCACGGCAGACAAAACAGAATGTAATGACTATTGGCTGAGATAGTTAGATGTTTTGCTGATATTGGGTTAGATGTTATAATGGTATAATCCAACATGTGTTCAATTTTTGCATTGTTTAGCCTAGCTACAGGGAGGAGAAACATCCTAAAGTGAGCGCCATCGCTGCACAGTGATCAACAACATACATGACTGAAGACAATTTTCAGGTAAAAACATGTTGCGATTATGCCTGAATGTGTAATAATGTTCTGTGGCATTTATAAATATGACAGTTTGGGTGTGGGTAGGGAAGCACTAGTCTTCAGGGTTGTTTATATAATTAATGGCACATAAGTGGTTAGTTAATGTGTGTGTGTGTATTTTTGTTTGGTGTTTCTTTGGACACAACCTTCATTACCTTTTTCTGTTTTCTCTCTTTTAGCTTTTCTTAGACCAGCCATGTATCACTGCAAACAGTGTGCCCATGAGAGTAAAAATATAATAAGTTTTACTCAACATATGAAACTTAATGGTAATGAACCAAACTGCCTTTTTACCTGTGGTGTACCTGATTGTACACGTGCATTCAGAAAATTTGCAGCCTTCTTGTATCATTAGTACAGCAATCATAAGGGGTACAAAGCTCACAGTAGTGCTTGGGTTGAACAAATTGGCACAACACTGATTTGTCAGATTGAATATTGTCATATTACATCTACAAATAGGATGGAATTGCTTAGTCACGTGAAAGGCCATATACAGGAGGGCAGGAAAATAACATGTCCTTTTAGGGATTGTGAGAAAACATTTAGTGTAAAATTTACATTTGAATTTAAAATTCACAAGCATTTGAAGAATGCACAAAGACAGTTAAGTTGAACATGTACATGACCCATCCCAAGAAGGACAGTTTGAAAACCTGTCCTAACCTCTAATTCAGCCTTCCACCTCTCTAATTGGGAATGATGATGAGCTGGAGACCGGGGGACTTGATGAAGACCTCTTTTTAAAGAACTTGTCCATGTTTTACTTGAAGCTTCAGGCTAAGCTATTTTTACCAGCGTCAGTAATTCAGACTATCATTGAAGAGGTACATGATTTCTTTTCAAAACTTAAAGAGAAATTGTCTGTGCTTGGGGTGCCAGACATGACTTTTACAAATGTCATTGAGGATCTCACAAAAGATGACATGTTAAAAAAGGGCAACAACATTTTACGTACAGATCAGCGCTGCCAGTCGTGTTAAAAAGGAGCTTCAATTAGTTGAACCTCTGCCTCTGTACTTAGGTACGAACGACTCAGGAAAGGAAGGCTTTGCACAGTATGTGCCAATTCTTTTCAAATTCAATTTCTACCCATGATGTGTTTGAGGATGTATGGGATGGACTGAAAAGGTATTGCTTAAAAGTGAAACATCATCATCCTTTATCAAGATGCTTTTGAGGTTGTCAATCTGCTAGGTATTGGCAGTGTGTCTGACGCTTGGAGACATATTGCACACAACATGATCAAATGTTGATCATATGCAGCTTGTCCTTCTCTGCAAGGAAAAAGACACAAAAAAAAGGTTTTTTGAACAGGCCATGGTTTTCAGTCCCCTGATAAAAGATCTCAAGGATCTCGGGGACAGTGGTATTGTTTTTAGGAACGGCAAATTTATTCAAGGTTGTTTAAGTGCTATAGCTGGAGATAATCTTAGTTTTCATGGTATTGATGGATATGTGGAAAATTTCAGAAAGAGTTCTTTTTTTGTAGGTTTTGTGATATTGACAAACATTTCAGTCAAGTCCATTGTCCGCTGGTTGAAAGCGAGCATAACAGACATATTAGCAGCATGTACACAAATTAGGAGCAACACAGACTCACTGTTTGGCATGACGTTTGACTCCATATTCAACCAGCTACATTACTTTATGTTTGCCAGCCTGGTTTTTCATCATGCCTCAGACATCATCTTTTTGAGGGCGTTGTTTCTGTTGATGTGTCGTTGTGCATCAATCATTTGGTTAAACAGGAAAAACAGTTCACTTATGTGGATTTGAATAGAAGTATAGGTCAGTTTACCTCCCTTGGAAATGAAGCAGATCCTTCAGCCCAGAGTTAAGTGGTCATGCCGTCCAGAATTGTTGCCTGTTGAGACTACTGCCTCTGTTAATAGGGGACAGGATCAAGAATCCTTGTGAAAATGGTGTTTGGAATTTGATTTTGCTCTTGAGAGAGATAGTTGCTTTTTGCCTATTGTCCTTATTGAGGAATCCAGTCCAGAGTGGAACTTTTTCCTGGCCATCCACTTAAACCAAAGCACCATTATCTCTGTTACTATCCTGAGCTCATTCTTCAGTTTGGACCTCTCATTTCACAGTAAGCCCTACTTTAACAACCTGTGTGCTACTCTAGCAGAGTGACACCAGCTCCTTCAAGCATACTTAAGTGCTGTCAGTCTTTTTCCTCCTGTCATTCAGGTTGAGAAAGGAACAGCATTTAATGTTGGTGACTATAATGAATTCATCAAGGCAGCATCTGAACCATATAACTTACCCCATAACACTACTGTAGCGACTGATGCTGTCACTGTCTAGGACAAAGTACAAAAAAGGAATTCATGTGGTTCAAGAACAAGATGATGAGGGCCTTCACATGGGTGAGATTTTGTTGATTTTGATCCATCATATTGATGTTGCCTACTTTATTCTGGGAAGGCTGTGGCTTGGGTATTAATAGTCTAACAGACCATGATTTAAACTACATGTGTGTTAAACAAGACAACCTTCTTGATTATTATCCATTAATGGGGTACAAGCTGAATTGCACATCAGTGATTATATTTCATCATTCCCTCCAAGAGTGAAATGGCAGCACTGGGGGAGGACATTAGACAAGCGGTGTTGGCACTGGCAGTACCAGCCTACCATAAGATAAACTTCAGCCGATCCTCATAAAGTTGGAAACTATGGGAGTGGAAACCAGATCTGATCTTCAGTTCATCAAAGAGAAGGACCTCCCTGCCAACATCACACCTATCCAGTGGCGGAATATTCTATTCGTGGTCAAACGTGGCATGGCAAAACGTATGTCTTTATAAAGTCCTTAAAACACAAAAGCTACTTTTATCAAATTAAAAGCTGGTTACTTTTAGACACTATACATATTCCATACTGTAATTTTTAACATTCTTGTGGGCTAAATAAAATGTTGGATATTATTGTATTTAGTGGTGCTATTCTAAGAGAATGTTACTTCTGCTCTTTTTCTCGTAGACCAAATAACATGTTTGACACTGACTCCTGTCGAACCATCTGAGATTTACTTCAGATCCACTACAGAGGATCCTCTATCTTCTGAATCCACCAACACCTCAACCACTCCAAGTCTGCCTAGCAATAATAGCCCCAGTTTGAATTTGAATTTAAATGCTTGGCCTGAGAACATTTCAAAATACTCACAGACATTGTTGTCCTGGATAAGATGGAGGAGGCTATGGAAAACAGGGGAAGCGGATCCTTCAGTTTTTCGAACAGAAGCTAGCAGGGACTAATGCAGATGAGGTGAAGGGTATCCTAGAGATGTACAGCCAAGAAGAAGAGTGCGATCCATGGCCGGCCAAGATCCTCCTGCTTATGGCACACTTCAAAAACACCTGAAGGTATGTGAAATTATATTATGAAGTTTTCAAAAATGATATTGGTATGATGTTACCAACAACAGGCTTGAGCTTAGAAAAATTACTGTAAATTTTGAATCTATTTTTCATTGTCTTTTGGGTGTTGGCAACAGCAGCTGACGTTGAACAAACACTACAGATTCCTGACTCTCAAAGACTAAGACTGAATCTCATTTCTCTGTCTTACCCTTACCCCTAGATTTTGCGCGTGCACGAGAGACTAAAGGCTGTCCCAATACTCATTTATCTAGCAGGTGAATAATGCAAACACTGTTTATATTATTTAACTGCTGTTCTTCACCTGCTAGCTAAATTGTTAATTTAACTGGTGACAATTTAACTGGTGATAAGTTAACTGGTGATTTCCATTGAAAATCTTGTTAGGAGGTTAGAACAGTGTTTTAACGACAATGTTGTACTTCAACTGTAGGTACTTTTAATTGAGTATTTTCGTTTTCTCCTACTTGCCTATTGTATGTTTCTAATCTTTTTTTAGCTTTACTTTGCATGTTCATATACATTTTACAAAATATTATGAATAATTTATGATGTATTAAAGTGTATTAAAGAGGAGACTTTATTGATCCGATGGTGATATGCACACGCTATTGCTGCAAAGTTAAGCTTCCAGTGTTATTTTGGTGAAAGTAATGCAAAAGTAGTGTTATGCATTAAAATTGAGAGACAGTATTATTGTAATATAACTTATTACTCTCAAATGACAGTAACTAGTAATCTGTAATTAACTTGCCCAATACTGCAGGTGAAGAATACAAACAATGTTATATATAATATATATGAATATATATAATAAGCATGAAAGTTATAATATTTTAAGACACTACTACAGAGAAATATGAAATGAAAATGAATTTCTCTGTCATTTCCCTTCTGTTGTACATTTATGAAACATCAGCAATTATCTGTCCAGTTTATGGTTTTCAAGAAAAGAAAATGTCAGGTTAATGACAATATATTAAAATAATTTCCATTTCTACGGCCAGGTCATGATGAGGCAATAGCTTTCTGTACACTCTGCAATTCCTCTTTTACCGTGGGTAGTGGAGGAAGAAAGTCTGTGGTAGAACATCAACAGGCAAAAAAATCATAAAGCTGCCATTATTGCCCGTGCAGGCAATAATGTCATTTCCCTCCTGTTGTACATTTATCAAACATCAGCAATTATCTGTCCAGTTTATGGTTTTCAAGAAAAGAAAATGTCAGGTTAATGACAATATATTGAAATAATTTCCATTTCTACGGCCAGGTCATGATGAGGCAATAGCTTTCTGTACACTCTGCAATTCCTCTTTTACCGTGGGTAGTGGAGGAAGAAAGTCTGTGGTAGAACATCAACAGGCAAAAAAATCATAAAGCTGCCATTATTGCCCGTGCAGGGGTACCTACACTAACAACTTACTTCAAGAGGGTAGAGCCTTCTCAAAAACGGTATGAATTGGCTGTACAAGAGGGTGTGTTTGCATACCATTCCATCAGACACAATCACAGTTTCAGATTGAGCAGCACTGAATCGGAAGTTTCATGTGCAAGAACAAAGTGTGATACCATAGTGACAAATGTATTTGCACCCAGGGCCATGACACAGCTAACCCACAATCTTGGCCAGGCTAACTTTGTGTCTTTGTCCATTGATGCATCAAACCATGGGCATGTAAAGCTGCTGCCAATACTTGCCAGGTACTGCAAGTTGTATGATGGCAGTACTTGCATTGAAACAAAACTTTTGGATTTTGTTGAAAT
>NC_045744.1:31142626-31142800 GCF_008692095.1 Etheostoma spectabile
GAGAAACTGCAGCAGAGATTGCAGAAGATATTCTTGTGGTCGTCCAGAGACAGACCCCGTTTCTCAATGTCAAGGATCCTTCCTTGGTAGGACAAGTCCTTCCAAGGAAGGATTCTTCAGGAGTAGGTCAGAGTCTTCCTTAGCATTTGGAGAACATGTACAATGGAACAGGCT
>NC_045744.1:31142810-31143445 GCF_008692095.1 Etheostoma spectabile
CGTCATTGCGGGCTCTCGTCATTGAATTTATTTGCCGCATTTCAAAACATTAGATGAAATGGTTTTGGAAGTGTTAACTCTGCTGTTTAATTATGCTGTTGGACTTTAGAAGACGAATTAGCAGGCGTTTCTTAAGGTCAAGGAAGGATCCTCCAAAGCCAGGAGGAGGACTGTCAGGTTCAGGACACTTTAACTTACTAAATAAACACGGTCAAGCAAGAAAAACGAGACGCAGACGGTAATGAGCAGTTTGATAGACAATTGCAAGAGGGAAGGTCACGCGAAGAGCCTCCTATCTGCAGCAAGGCTCTGGGAGAACTTCAGCGATTTCTCTCCAGCTCTGTCTCTTTCACAATTGTTAAACACGGACATTTGTTATTTGGTCTATGCCTACGTTGAGAAAAACCAGGGGCAAGTGCAGGTCGCTAGGGCGAAGTGTACTCTGAGTGACCTCCAAGCTAGATATTTACTGCTTGTGATAATCAACATGTGGACACATTTAAAACAACCTCTTTTTAAGAAACAGCAGCAACATAAGAAAAGAGGGAGAGCAAAGAGAACTTGTTTGTTAGATGTACATATAAGATTATAAAATATAATAAGCATGTAAGAATATATGACAAGCAAGATATGAA
>NC_045744.1:31143470-31153237 GCF_008692095.1 Etheostoma spectabile
CTGGTCTTTCCTCTGTCCACGTTGTTTACTTTCACCCGCCTAGTGCGTCACTGTCCTCCCCCTCCCTAAATGTTGAATTACAGACACATCGAGTAAGACACAACGATTCTAATCTTTAAAGTTCACCATGATATTTGTTCAAGGCGCCAATTGCGAGGTACTAGTGACTTTATTACAGATTGATCAACTTGGCATTATTCATCGTCTCCTTAGTTCCTTTAATTGAGCTTTATTCAATTGAGCAACGTTCTCTGAATTTTTCTCCAAGCCACTCTCTATCTCCTCCATGTGCACGATTCCAGCTGGCAGCATGGACTTCCACTGCCTAGTCCCTTTCCATTACGGTTTTTCCTTCGCAAGAGCATCAGGTGGATCGCAAATCGCATATGCTCCACAAACTCCATTGTCAAAAAAAGGAATACCTGTCCTTCGGTATCCTTCCTGACGGCCTTTGGTTTATTTGTTGTCCGTTTTCTCCTCTTAGAAGTGTTCCAAGGTCCACCAGCCTCCACTTGTCGATCACGTGTCTGTCTCTTACGTTATTTTTTGTTCGTTCAGGTTTGACATCATCTGATAACTTTCTTAAAAACACAAACATTTCTCGAGTGCCACTGGGGTGTTCCATTTTTCTGTGACAGTTTTTCTTATCCCTTTTATGGTTTGATTCTTAAACGGTCCAGGGGTGTCCGACCCGGTCTTTCCTGACGTCACAGATAGTCTAAAAACTATGTATCTGTTTGTATTTGTAGTGAAAGATTGAAAAACCGCACAGCGTGCACATATACAAATGTACAACCCTACCCAAACCAAAAGGATAACCCCGACACAAACCCACACAAACTCAAGGATTCTGATACATGTTTCATATTTTAAACAGAGGAAAAGCTAACCAAACCCCATGATAAGTCCCACAGAAAAATAAAAAATTGTATTTTCCAATAACACAAAGAAGAATGTCCACAAAAATCCACCAAAACACTCCAGCCTCTGGTTTTCTTTAAGCACACGTTATTCATGGAGTAAAACAAACAATCATTTGAAACCCCAAGACATCTTTTATTCCAACAGGTACCGACAGAAGTAAAAACCTTTGAGTAAGTAAAAACATTCACAGCCTCTAGTCCTAATCCTTGCAGTCATAGTCTATCAAGTCCAGTATCGTCTAGTCTCATCCATCCATAACCCGGTCCGGTTTTAGTGGGTGGCATGTGGCTCGTCGATTGAGCAGCTGAGAGGTTGAAGCGGTTGAAGGGCGTGAATCCGGAGTTCCATTGGCAGATCGTGGGTTCAGAGCGGGGTTAACGGAGCAGTGCGACTTTAGACCCACGGTTATGTTAAGGGATTACAACCTACCTTCACTGCCGCGCCCTTGATGCTGTAGCTCCGCCGTTCTGTGTACTGCTCTCCTTTTGTCTCTGTTCACGGGTCCAGGTCCCCAGAAGTACTCTCTCCCTCGCTGTCGCCGAACCGTGAAAGCAATCGAATCATTACCGTTTAGGGGCGGCTTCCGCTATATACTAGCGAACAGGTACTACAATTTGTCACAAGATGCTCCGGAGTGAGAAAGTAAGATTGTTGGAGATTGCTCACGGGAGACGACAGACCAGATGAGGGAGTACTTCACTGCTACAGGAGCGCAAGGCAACTTGGGTCAAAGACAAAAGTGAGCATTGTTGCAGTGACATTGTTCTGTGGCTACTCGCCTGCTCCTCGTGGATCTTGCTGTTGGGAAAAATGTTTGCAGACCTTTCCAGATGCACAGGACTGGTTATGCTGTTTTAATTCACTCCACAATGTACATATTGGAGACCATCACAGTCTCTCTTCTACTGAGCTGATTACGCTTTTTTGTGAAGAGCAACTCTCTACCTTGGGTGATGCCTACTCCATGAAACACTTACTGTACAGAAAAAACATTATTGGAACTAAAAATGCACACTTGCACTATGAACATTATTGATTCAATTTTGTCTCATTCGGCTCCTCTTACTTTGTGGGAACTGTATTTACAGTAACAATTGTGGGCCCGTGTGTAATGCCAATTGGCTATTTAGGGTTGTTATGTGGGTGGTTTGTGGTGTGTGTCGGTAGTTCTATGTAATTAGTTGTTTGTTACAATCACCTGCGCACAACTGTTTTGGGGTGTTAATGGAGGTAATAAGAGGAATCACTGTGTGGTGGAGGGGAATCTCGATCCGGTAATGCCACCACTTTTTCAACCTCCTGTTTGGAGAGTATTTTTTAGATCTCTTGTTTCTCGGCTTTTAATCACCAGGTTATTCTTTTTGTATGTGCTTTTATTCAAAACTTTCGGACATAACGATTAAAACGTTCGAAACGCGGCTACGTCATTATTTGCACAGCACTACGAGTTTGGAAAGGCTTCAGTTGTGTTACCCACGTGGCATTATTTTGGACAATTGCCCACTGCCGCATGTCTTGAATAACTACTGGTTACAGCCCCGCCCACTTTACAAGACAACCCGACCCACACTTCCAAGTTAAATTCCTGTCCACTCCGGTTTGCCCCGCCCAGTACGAGTACAGATACGTAGACATGTTAATTTGTAAACAGATAACAGATAATG
Source organism: Etheostoma spectabile (assembly GCF_008692095.1). Classification (NCBI taxonomy): domain Eukaryota; kingdom Metazoa; phylum Chordata; class Actinopteri; order Perciformes; family Percidae; genus Etheostoma; species Etheostoma spectabile. The sequence continues at coordinate 31,146,059 of NC_045744.1, forward strand.
CGTACTCTGCGCTCACCCTAGTACCCAATACTATATGTCTTTCTAAGTGGAAATTGAAAGTTTGCTGTAGCTTATCATGGGAAGGAGGGGAGTAGCGCTGGACTTCCAGTCAAACCTGTGTTTACTTGAGACACTAGCAAGATGCAGAGAAATGTACTGCATACTTTACATTGTACACAAGTCCACTGTCAACCTCACAAACTGGGTAAATTGTGGAGTTGAATATCTTGTTGCCTTTTTGTTTGCACACGCATGAGTTAAAACAAGCCGGGGGTGTCAGTAAAGTACTTCTATCATTTTGCACATGGAAAGTTTTTTTTTTTTGGTTGAACATGAAACTTGTTTCCATGACCATTTTCATGCTTTCCCAAATACGTGAAACATCCCTAGGAGATTTGGTTCTAGAAAGGGTAGTTAAAATTTCAAATAATTTGATGCCCAACTGGCCTATTGGCAAGATTCACATTTGTATGCTTTTTAGAAAGTGAAATTGTTTAAGGTGAATGCTTGCTGAAAAATATATTTGTTTTTTTAATCCTTTTTGGAGTTATTCCAAATGCTGAATTTGCTGTGTGTTTAACAAGTCATTAACCCAAACGGGATGTACAACATATTTTAAAGCAAGAAAACGCCCATCATGTACTTCCGTCATAATGTTAGACCATTAAATAATGATGGAAATATCCCCATGCTTTCCCCTGTGTCTGGTTTTGGGGTCTCTGAGATGACATAAACAACATATAGATTTTTTGTTTCTTTTTGTATAACGGGCCTCAAGAACCGGCACGGCAGACAACAGAATGTAATGACTATTGGCTGAGATAGTTAGATGTTTTGCTGAATTGGGTTAGATGTTAAATGGTATAATCCAACATGTGTTCAATTTTTGCATTGTTTAGCCTACTACAGGGAGGAGAAACATCCTAAAGTGACGCCATCGCTGCACATTGATCACACAACATACATGACTGAAGACAATTTTTCAGGTAAAAACATGTTGCGATTATGCCTGAATGTGTAATATGTTCTGTGGCATTTATAATATGACAGTTTGGTGTGGGTAGGGAAGCACTATCTTCGGTTGTTTATATAATTAATGGCACATAAGTGGTTAGTAATGTGTGTTGTGTATTTTTGTGTTTGGTGTTTCTTTGGACACAACCTTCATTACCTTTTTCTGTTTTCTCTCTTTTAGCTTTTCTTAGACCACCATGTTACACTGCAAACGAGTGCCCATGAAGGAAAAAATATAAGTTTTACTCAACATATGAACTTATGGTAATGACCAAACTGCCTTTTTACCCTGTGGTGTACCTGATTGTAACCGTGCATTCAGAAAATTTGCAGCCTTCTTGTATCATTAGTACAGCAATCCTAAGGGTACAAAGCTCACAGTATGCTTGGGTTGAACAAATTGGCACAACACTGATTTTTCAGATTGATATTGTCACTATTACATCTACAATAGGATGGATTGCTTAGTCACGTGAAAGGCCATATACAGGAGGCAGAAATATAACATGTCCTTTTAGGGGATTTTGAGAAACCATTTAGTGTAAAATTTACATTTGAATTTAAATTCACAAGCTTTGAAGAATGCACAAGACAGTTAAGTTGAACATGTACATGACCCATCCCAAGAAGGACGTTTGAAAACCGTCCTAACCTCTAATTCAGCCTTCCACCTCTCTAATTGGAATGATGATGGCTGGAGACCGGGGGACTTGATGAAGACCTCTTTTAAAAAAGAACTTGTCCATGTTTTACTTGAAGCTTCAGCTAAGCTATTTTACCAGCGTCATTAATTCAGACTATCATTGAAGAGTACATGATTTCTTTTCAAAACTTAAAGAAATTGTCTGTGCTTGGGGTGCCACATGACTTTCAATGTCATGGAGGATCTCACAAAAGATACAGTGTTAAAAAAAGGGCACACAACATTTTACTCACGATCGCGCTGCCATGTCGTTTAAAAGGAGCTTCATTAGTTGAACCTCTGCCTCTGTACTTAGTAACGAACGACTCAGGAAAGAAGGCTTTGCACGTATGTGCAATCTCTTTCAAATTCAATTTCTACCCATGATGTGTTTGAGGATGTTGGGTATGGACTGAAAAGGTATTTGCTTAAAGTGAAACTCATCATCCTTTATCAGATGCTTTTGAGGTTGTCATCTGCTAGGTATGGCAGTGGTCCTGACGCTTGGAGACATATGCACACAACAGATCAATGTTGATCATATGCAGCTTGTCCTTCTCTGCAAGGAAAAGACACAAAAAAAGGTTTTTTGAACAGGCCATGGTTTTCAGTCCCTATAAAAGATCTCAAGGTCTCGGGGACCAGTGTTATTGTTTTTAGGACGGCAAATTTATTCAAGGTGTTTAAGTGCTATAGCGGAGATAATCTTAGTTTTCCATGGTATTGATGATATGTGTGAAAATTTCAGAAGATTCTTTTTTTGTAGTTTTTGTGATATTGACAACCTTTCAGTCAAGTCCATTGTCCGCGTGGTTGAAAGCGGCAGACATACATATTAGCAGCATGTACACAAATTAGAGCACACACCAGACTCACTGTTTTGCATGACGTTTGACTCCATATCCACCAGCTACATTACTTTATGTTTGCCAGCCTGTTTTTTCTCATGCCTCAGACTCATCTTTTTGAGGGCGTTGTTTTCTGTTGATGTTCGTTGTGCATCAATCATTTGGTTAAACAGGAAAAACAGTTTCACTTATTGGATTTGAATAGAAGTATAGGTCAGTTTCCTCCCTTGGAAATGAGCAGATCACTTCAGCCCAGAGTTTGGTCATGCCGTCCAGAATTGTTGCCTGTTGAGAACTACTGCCTCTGTTAATAGGGGACCAGGATCAAGATACCTTGTGAAAATGGTGTTTGGAATTAGATTTTGCTCTGATAGAGATAGTTGCTTTTTGCCTATTGTCCTTATTGAGGAATCCAGTCCAGAGTGGAACTGTTTCCTGGCCATCCACTTAAACCAAGCCCATTATCTCTGTTACTATCCGGAGCTCATTCTTCAGTTTTGGACCTCTCATTCACAGTAGCCCTACTTTAACAACCTGTGTGCTACTCTAGCAGAGTGACACCAGCTCCTTCAAGCATACTTAGTGCTTGTCCAGTCTTTTTCCTCCTGTCATTCAGGTTGAGAAGGAACAGCATTTAATGTTGGTGACTATAATGAATTCATCAAGGCAGCATCTGAACCATATAACTTACCCCATAACACTACTGTAGCGACTGATGCTGTCACTGTCTAGGACAAGTACAAAAAGGAATTCATGTGGTTCAAGAACAGGATGATGAGGCCTTCACATGGTGAATTTTGTTGATTTGATCCATCAATTGATGTTGCCTACTTTATTCTGGGAAGGCTGTTGGCTGGTATTAATAGTCTAACAGACCATGATTTAAACTACATGTGTGTTAAACAAGACAACCTTCTTGATTATTATCCTTGGGGTAACAGCTGAATTGCACATCAGTGATTATATTCATCATTCCCTCCAGAGTGAATTGGCGCACTGGGGGAGGACATTAACAAGCGTGTTGGCACTGGCAGTACCAGCCTACCATAAGAAACTTCAGCCGATCCCTCATAAAGTTGGAAACTATGGGAGTGGAAACCAGATCTGTCTTCATTCATCAAAAGAAGGACCTCCCTGCCACATCACACCTATCCGTGCGAATATTTCTAAATGCATGGCACACGGTATGTTTATAAAGTCCTTAAACACAAAAGCTACTTTTATCAATTAAAAGCTGTGTTACTTTTAGACACTATACATATTCCATCTGTAATTTTTTAACATTCTTGTGGGCTAAATAAACATGTTGGATATTATTGTATTTAGTGTGCTATTCTAAGAAATGTTACTTCTGCCTTTTTCTCGTAGACAACATAACATGTTTGACACTGACTCCTGTCGAACCATCTGAGATGTACTTCAGATCCACTACAGAGATCCTCTATCTTCGATCCTAATCCACCACACCTCAACCACTCCAAGTCTGCCTAGCAATAATAGCCCCAGTTTGAATTTGAATTAAATGCTTGTGCCTTAGAACATTTCAAAATCCTCCACAGACATTTGTCCTGGATAGATGGAGGAGGCTATGGAAAACAGGGGAAGCGGATCCTTCAGTTTTTCGAACAGAACTAGCAGGACTAATGCAGAGAGGGTGAAGGGTATCCTAGAGATTACAGCCAAGAGAAAGTGCGATCCATGGCCGGCCAGATCCTCCTGCTTATGCACACTTCAAAACACCTGAAGGTATGTAAATTATATTATGAAGTTTTCAAAATGATATTTGGTATGATTTTACCACAACACGGCTTGAGCTTAGAAAATTACTGTAATTTTGAATCTATTTTTCATTGTCTTTTGGGTGGTTGGCAACAGCAGCTGACGTTTGAACCAAACACTACAGATTCCTGACTCTCAAAGACTAAGACTGAATCTCATTTCTCTTCTTACCCTTACCCTAGATTTTGCGCGTGCACGAGAGACTAAAGCTGTCCCAATACTCATTATCTAGCAGGTGAATAATGCAACACACTGTTTATATTTTTAACTGCTGTTCTTTCACCTGCTAGCTAATTGTTAATTTAACTGGTGACAATTTAAACTGGTGAAAGTTAACTGGTTTTCCATTGAAAATCTTGTTAGAGGTTAGAACAGTGTTTTAACACAATGTTGTACTTCAACTGTAGGACTTTTAATTGAGTATTTTCGTTTTCTCCTACTTGCCTATTGAATTTTCTCATCTTTTTTTAGCTTTCTTTGCATGTTCATATACATTTACAAATATTATAAATATTATGAGTATTAAAGTGTAGGTAAGAGGAACTTTATTGATCCGATGTGTATCACACACGCTATTGCTGCAAGTTAAGCTTCCAGTGTTATTTTGGGTGAAAGTAATGCAAAAGTTGTTTATGCATTAAAATTGAGAGACAGTATTATTGTAATATACCTTATTAACTCTCAAATGACAGTAACAGTTAATCTGTAATGAACTTGCCCAATACTGCAGGTAAGAATACAACATGTTATATATAATATATATGAATAATATATCACATGAAAGTTATAATATTTTAAAGACCACTACTACAGAGAATATGAAATGAAATGAATTTCTCTGTCATTTCCTCCTGTTGTACATTATGAAACATCAGCAATTATCTTCCATTTTATGGTTTTCAAGAAAAGAAAATGTCAGTTAATGACAAATTTTGAAATAATTTCCATTTCTACGGCCAGGTCATGATGAGGCAATATGCTTTCTGTACACCTCGCAATTCCTCTTTAACCGTGGGTATGGAGAAGAAGTCTGTGGTAGAACATCAACAGGCAAAAAAAATCATAAAGCTGCTCCATTATTGCCCGTGCAGGCATATGTCATTTCCCCCCTGTTGTACATTTATCAAACATCAGCATTATCTGTCCAGTTTATGGTTTTCAAGAAAAGAAAATGTCAGGTTAATGACAATATATGAAATATTTCCATTTCTAACGGCCAGGTAGATGAGGCAATAGCTTTCTGTACACTCTGCAATTCCTCTTTTACCGTGGGTAGTGGAGGAAGAAAGTCTGTGGTAGAACATCACACAGGCAAAAAAATCATAAAGCTGCCATTATTGCCCGTGCAGGGGTACCTAACTAACAACTTACTTCAAGAGGGTAGAGCCTTCTCAAAAACGGTATGAATTGGCTGTACAAAGGGTGTTTTGCATACCATTCCATCAGACACAATCCCGTTTTCATATTGAGCGCACTGAATCGGAAGTTTCATGTTCAACAAAGTGTGGATACCATAGTGACAAATGTATTTGCACCCAGGGCCATGACCAGCTAACCCACATCTTGGCCAGCTAACTTTGTGTCTTTGTCCATTGATGCATCAAACCAGGGCATGTAAAGCTGCTGCCAATACTTGCCAGGTACTGCAAGTTGTATGATGGCAGTACTTCCTTGAAACAAAACTTTTGGATTTTGTTGAAATCAAAGGAGAAACTGCAGCAGAGATTGCAGAAGATATTCTTGTGGTCGTCCAGAGACAGACCCCGTTTCTCAATTCAAGGATCCTTCCTTGGTAGGACAAGTCTTCCAAGGAAGGATTCTTCGGAGTAGGTCAGAGTCTTCCTTAGCATTTGGAGAACATGTACATGGACACAGGCTATCAAGTGCACGCTTGCGGGCTCTCGTCATTGAATTTATTTGCCGCATTTCAAATTAGATGAAATGGTTTGGAAGTGTTAACTCTGCTGTTTAATTATGCTGTTGACTTTAGAAGACAATTAGCAGGCGTTTCTTAAGGTCAGGAAGGATCCTCCAAGCCAGGAGGGGACTGTCGGTTCAGGACACCTTTAACTTACTAAATAACACGGTCAGCAAGAAAACGAGACGCAGACGGTATGAGCATTTTGATAGACATTGCAGAGGGAGGTCCACGCGAAGAGCCTCTATCTGCAGCAAGGCTCTGGGAGAACTTCAGCGATTTCTCTGCAGCTCTGTCTCTTTATTCACAATTGTTGAAACGGACATTTGTTATTTGGCTATGCCTACGTTGAAAAACCAGGGCAAAGTGCAGGTCGCTAGGGCGAAGTGTACTCTGAGTGCCTCCAAAGCTAAGATATTTACTGCTTGTGTAACAACGTGGAACATTTACGACCTCTTGTAGAACAGCAGCAACTAAGAAAAGAGGGAGAGCAAGAGAACTTGTGTTGTAGATGTACTATAAGATTATAAATATAATAAGCATGTAAGAATATATGACAAGCAAGTATGAATATATATATATACATGAAAGTTATAATATTTTAAGACACTACTACAGAGAAATGATGAAATGAATTTTCTCTGTCATTTCCCTCCTGTTGTACATTTATCAACATCCACAATTATCTGTCCAGTTTATGGTTTTCAATAATCACTCACACATGTCCTCACAGGAAGGTTGTATACTCATCATGGAGAAGGCAAACCTTTTCCTTCGTGATGGGAACAATGCTTCGCGCCCCCTCCCTTAGGTCGCGGGCCCAGCCCTTTTGGCCAAGATAAGGTCAAAAGTTTGTTTACAGTTGGTTTAATATATCATCATATGGCTTTGGGCCACATTCATTATATTGGTCAGATTTAGCTCTATCATATCTGGTT
>NC_045744.1:31153247-31153354 GCF_008692095.1 Etheostoma spectabile
CCCCCACAACCACAGACAGAAAACAGAAAACAAGAATACATTTGTGTCAAACACCATGTCTGTCTCTTCCTGTGTTCTTCCATCGTCACAGCGAATGCTGTGCCCTT
>NC_045744.1:31153364-31153494 GCF_008692095.1 Etheostoma spectabile
AAGTGCTGTGTGTGTGTGTGGGTGGCTGGGCGATGCAGTACCGGGCTGTGGTGCTGGTATCGTGGACCTCTTCTGGTGTCAGAGGTCCGCCCACTAGCACGTAACACACCGTCGGAGTCAGTCTTTACCA
>NC_045744.1:31153504-31153625 GCF_008692095.1 Etheostoma spectabile
TCTGGTGTGTGTCGTGTTGCAACGTTGCTTGCTTTGGAGGAAACTACTTGAACTGTTGGGTCGTTGTCAATTCTGGAGTGTGGTCTATCTGTATAGTGTCTTGAGATAACTCTTGTTATGA